>NW_026068008.1:6310851-6323627 GCF_014885135.2 Alexandromys fortis
TGTACACACACACACACACACACACACACACACACACACACACACAAACTTTAAGAGTTTGAAGAAATAAATTGAAAGATCTCCCCTTATCATTGATCAATAGGGTTAATATATTAAAAATGGCAATCCTACCAAAAGCAATATACAGATTTAATGTAATCCCCAGCAAAATTCTTTACAGGTCTTGAAAGAACAATTTTTTATTATATGAAAACACCAAGAAGTCAGGATAGCTAAAACAAGTATAACTAATAAAAGAACTACTTCAGGTATCACAATCCTAACTTCAAATTGTATTATCAAAATATAGAAATAAAATTAGATTGGTATTGTCACAAAACAGACTTGTTGATTAACAGAATTGAATTGAAGACTCATACATAAGTCTACTCATCTACAGACAGCTAATTGTTTTTTTTATAATTTTACAGAAAGAAGTATCTTTTTATGATGTATATCAATTTTAGAATACTTAAGTAAATAACAAGATGTCACACAGTTTGCCACATATTTTAGTTCAAAATGTCCCTTGCACAAAATTAAAATTCTTAAAAACATGATGCAATGGTAACTCACCAGTGGGTAGTTGGTGGCCTGAATGTAGGCAATTCTGTTCATTCATTTGGCTCTGCTGTGAGTTTGGTCACATATATGTTTTCTAAAAGACACGTTGCTTTATACATTTACATGAGTTTCACAACCTTAAAAATTAAAGTATTTTTTCAATGTGATAACGAAGTGGTACAATTCCAAATTGAAGATAAGGCTAAATACTTAATGAAGTGTTTGATACTTTTTAAAACCCATGACTTAAGTGACCTTCACCCTTACCTTAAGCAACTGCTTGAGGAAAGTACATCCCCATAGAGCTTGTAAGGAAGACATGGGAGAGTGTCCCTCAAATCTCAGTCACTGCTTATCAATGATATTTACTCTTTGAGTTTGATAGTGGGAGAAAAAAATAGAGATAACCACATCATAAAATGAAAATTGACTTTATGAGACAATATAAAGGGTAACCCATTTGTAAAAAAAATAAATGAATATCAATATTCACGGACTATCTTAGTGTCATGTTTATCTTCACAATCTTCTGCTAATGTCACTGAGTCACTTTCCATAAACCAGAACTTGTCCATTTCAGCTTATTTTTCCCCTCATGATGGAAACAGACAAATACATCACATCTAGTGAGCTACTATAATTTTGATTCCATTTAACGACCATTAAATTTCTTAGAAAAGCTGGTATATTTAGACATAAAGTTGTTTTTGAGGTAATTTATCTTTCTTCCCAGGAAGACAAAATGGAGTGTTCTTTTATTTAAATAAGATACCAAAAAAGACAAGCACATTTAATTATAGATTTAATTTGTGTCTCATTTACAGCTATCTGTCATTTATTGTTTTGAAGGCAACTTCAACTTCATGGAACTTTTCTTACTTTTTAAAATTTAAAAATGTATGATGTTTTGTGACATACTTTACTATCATATTAATTAAAAAAAATTAAGATTCTATCTAAAACTGGTTTCACATTGATATTCTAGCACTTTAATTTTTTGATATTACTAGTTTTTTATTATCTTTTCTGTAATTTTGTCATGATAACAAAGTAAAAGCTAAAGATTTGAGTTTGTATGATTAAGTGAATTGATGCATACATATGCTTATATATCGGCAACAGAAAATCTACTGAATCATATACTCACATAAGTTTCAAAACAAGATAATGCTTTTGCCAAATGATCTGAATTTAATAAATATGAAACAAATATTTAATGAAGTCATCACCACATGATTTTAGTTCCTTGTTTCAGAGATGTTTTTGAAATCTTCAAATATAATGAAATTTCATGTGTAATTTAGAAACAAATGAAATTAAGTTACATGACTTGTGTCTAACAGAGGATTGTGGATGGACAATGCTTTCCAGAGTTGTGCTATTGGTTCAGGGATGAGCAGATGGCAGGCACAGTATGACATGGTCTAGACTATTGTGCTACTTTCCTAGGAACTATCTAAACTTAACACTGTAACTGAAATCCCATTCCTAGGCAGCACTGAAATTCACTAGCAGTTGTATCTGCATTCAGTGCAGTGCTGAGAAACGACCCAACGTATGTCAAAGTTTGTTAGACTATGAATGATTTAATTCCTTTCATTTACATTTATTTGTGTTGTTAGGGGGAGGCATGCCTGTGTGCATCATTACGTGTGAATTTTAAGTCAGAGAATTCTCTGGAGTTTACTCTGTCTTTCCACTACCTAGATTCTGATCATGGAACTCAGATCAGGTCTTCAATCTTGTCAGCAAGCTCCCTCAGTCCTGAGCCATCTAGCTTGGATGTTCTCAACTTGAGTTGAGTTGTAACCACATTGGTGGTCACACATCTTATATCCTGTAAACCATACATTTGTATTAAGATTCATAAACATGTCACAATTTCAGCTATGAAATATCAAACAAATAATTTTATGATTAGGGGTGACCAGAACATGAGGAAAGATACTAAAGAGTAACAAAATTAGAAAGGTTGAAAACAACGAACTGAGCTGGACCCTGATTTAGTACTTTGCGTTAAATAAAAAGCAAAAGATAGCTCATTTATTTAACAGTACATTACCAAGTATTTTATATACTATAATAGAATTCATTAATGTCATTGCACAGAAAATGACTCCTTATAACACCCACATATGATAATGGCACTGGGATTTATCTCTACTGCATGCACTGGCATTTTGGGATTCTAGTCTGTTCGGATGCATACCTTCCTCAGCCTGGATGAATGGGGGAGGGCCTTGGACTTCTACAGAGGAGGGTACCCTGCCCTCTTTTAGGACTAGAGGGTGAGGGGGGAGTGTGAGTGGGGAAGTTGGAGGAGGGCAAGAAGTGGAAATTTTGAATGGTATTATTTATAAAGCAATAAAAAAAGAAAAAAAGAAAAAAGAACAAACACAATGTAACTTCTTACATATTCTACAGTCCAAATGAAGACTATAACATAATTACATTTCTATGAGTAAATATTTGGTCAGGGAACTAAGACCAAATCCATCAAATAATGTAGTTCTTTTATTACTAAAGAAAAATATCTTGGGAGGTCCCTGGCCAGCAAGAAGACCTGATGCTGAACCAGAAGATCTATCAGAGGGGTCCCTGGCCAGCAAGGGGACCTAATCCTGAACCAGAAGATCCATCAGAAGGATCCATAGGGGAGCATTTGGAGGAAGAGATGGGCATGTGCCAATGCAAGAATTCACCCAGCAATATGAAAAACAACATGAAAACACCAGAATTCAGCAAACTAACAACAGGAGGACTTGAACACCCTAATCAAGAAGAAGTAGAAAAAAATTGACTTTATGAAGTAATAGAGTCCCTAAAACAGGAGGTGAAAAACTCCCTTAAAGAAATAGATGAGAAGAATAACAAAAAGTTTGAAGAAATGAGTAAATCTGTAAATGATATCCCAGGAAACTAAGGAAAAACGATCAAACAGGTAATGGAAACAGTTCAAGACTTGAAAACTGAAATGAAGGCAAGGAAGAAAACACAAACAGAGGGCCGGCTGGATATGGAAAATCTAGGTAAATTAACAGAGACTACAGAAACAAGTATAACCAATAGAATATAAGAGATAGAAGAAAGAATCTCAAATTCTGAAGATAGCATAGAGAAAATAAATGCACTGATCAAAGAAAACAGCAAATCCAAAAAAATTCTCATCACAAAATATTCAGGAAATCTGGGGCACAATAAAAAGACCAAACCTAAGAATAATAAGGGTAGAAGAAGGAGAATTACAGCTCAAAGGCCCAGAAAATATATTCAATAAAATTATAGAAGAAAACTTTCCCAACCTAAAGAAAGATATTCCTATGGAGGTTCAAGAAGCGTATTGAACACCAAATAGACTGGATAAAAAAATAAACACATCCATTTGCCATATAATAATCAAAACACAAAACATACAGAATAAAGAAGGAATATTAAAAGCTGCAAAGGAAAAAGGTCAAGTACCCTATAAAGGTAAACCTATCAGACTTACTCCTGACTTCTCTAAGGAAACAATGAAAGCCAGAACGTCCTGGATAGATGTACAACAGAAACAAAGAGACCATAAATGCAAGCCCAGACTACTATACCCAGCCAAACTATCGTTCACTATCAATGGAGAAACCAAAATATTCCAAGATAAAAACAGATTTAAACAATACGTAGCCACAAATCCAGTCTTATAGAAAGTAATAGAAAGAAAATCACAACCCAAGGAATCCAATAATGCCCACAGTAACTCAGACATCTAGGGACCCTTCACCAGCACAACTCAAAGAAGGGAAACAAAGAAACTCTACTACAAAACAATAATAATAATAACCAGAGTTAACAACCACTGGGCTTTAATATCATTTAATTTAATTAAATTTAATTCAATTAAATTTAATATCATTTAATTGAGTCCATTTAATCAATAAATGGACTCAATTCACCTATATAAAGGCATAGGCTAAGAGATTGGATACGAAAACAGGATCCAACATTCTGCTGTTTACAGGAAACACACCTCAACCACAAAGACAGACATCTACTCAGAGTAAAGGGTTGGGAAAAGGTTTATCAAGGAAGTGGTCCTAAGAAACAAGCAGGTGTGGCCATACTAATTTCTAACAAAGTTGACTTCAAACTAAAATCAATCAGAAGAGGTGGAGAGGGACATTTTATACCCATAACAGGAATAATTCATCAGAATGAAGTCTTAATCTGAATATATATGCCCCTAATATAAAAGCACCCACTTATGTAAAGGAAACATTACTAGAACTCAGGCAGCCATCAAACCACACACGCTAATAGTAGAAGACTTCAACACTCCTCTGTCACCAATGGACGGGTCAATCAGACAGAAACTTAACAGAGGAATAAGAGAATTAATGGGGTAATAAATCAAATGTGCTTAACAGACATCTATAGAACATTCCATCCAAAAAGGAAAGAATATACCTTCTTCTCTGCAGCTCATGGCACCTTCTCGAAAATTGACCATGTACTCGGTAACAAAGCAAACTTCCACAGATACAAAAAAAATATTAGTAACCACCTGTGTCTTATTGGATCACCATGGATGAAAGTTAGAATTTAACAATAATTCTACCTCCAGAAAGCCTACAAACTCTTGGAAGCTGAACAGTCAACTACTGAACCACCCCTGGGTCAGGAAAGAAATAAAGAAAGAAATTAAAGTTTTCCTTGAATTCAATGAAAATAAAGACACAACATACCCAAACCTATGGGACACTATGAAAGCAGTGCTAAGGGGAAAGTTCATATACTAAGTGCCCACATTAAAAAAACAGAAAGTTCACATTAGAGACTTAACAGCACAGCTGAAAACTCAAAAAAAAAGCAGACTCATCCAGGAGGAGTAGATGATATGATAGTGTACATTAGTGACCCCCAAACCTCTACCAAAGAACTACTACAGCTGATAAATAACTTCAGTGAAGTGGCAGGCTACAATATCAACTAAAAAAAAAAAATCAGTATCCCTCCTATACACAAAGGATAGAGAAGCAGAGAGGGAATTCAGAGAAATGTCACTTTTCACAATAGCCAAAAATAGCATAAAGTATCTTGGGGTAACTCTAACCAAGGAAGTGAAAGATCTATTTGACAAGAACTTTAAGGCATTGAAGAAAGAAATTGAAGAGGATACCAGAAAATGGAAAGACCTTCCATGCTCTTGGGTGGGTAGGATCAACATAGTAAAAATGGCAATTCTACCAAAAGCAATCTATAAATTCAATGCAATCCCCATTAAAATTCCAACAAAATTCTTCACAGACCTTGAGAGAACAAAAATCAACTTTATTTGAAAAACCAAAAAACCCAGGATAGCCAAAACAATCTTATACAATAAAGGAACTTCTGGAGGTATTACCATCCCTGACTTCAATCTCTATTACAGAGCTAAGTGATGAAAAGAGCTTAGTACTGGCATAAAAACAGAGAAGTCGACCAATGGAATTGAATAGAAGACCCAAATATTAACCCACAAGTTATTGAACACCTGATTTTTGACAAGGAAACTAAAAGTAAAAATGGAAGAAAGAAAGCGTCTTCAACAAATGGTGCTGGCAGAACTGGTTGTCAACATGTAGAAGAATGAAAATAGATTCATATCTATCACCATGCACAAAACTCAAGTCTGATGGAGGAAGGTCATTGAGCAATAAAGAAACTGCTTGGCTGGCCCTGATAGGTTAAAACAGGTGGGAGGATTAAACAGGAGGAAGCGGAAGTGAGGTAAGACTCTGCTCTGCTCCAGGAGAGACCGACAGCTCTGCTCTCTGGAGCAGAGATGCCATGCTCCGCTCTCCTGATAGCTCTGCTCTCTGAGGCACACGCAATGAAGCTCTGACCCAAGATGGACATAGGTTAGAATCTTCCCGGTAAGAGCACCTTAGGGTGCTTACACACATTACTAGAAATGGGCTAGTTCAGATGCGAGAATTAGCAGAGAAGAGGCTAGATAAAAATGGGTCAAGCGGTCTTTAAATGAATACAGTTCGTGTGTTGTTATTTCGGGCATAAGCTAGCCAAGCGGCCGGGGTGTTGGGGACGCAGCCCCGCCGCTCCTATTTCAACACAAGTCCAAATAAATTAAAGATTTCAATATCAATCTGAACACACTAAACCTGAAAGAAGAGAAAGTGGGAAGTACTCTACAACATATGGCCACAGGAGACCACTTCCTACATATAACCCCTGTAGCACAGACAATAAGGGCAGCATTGAATAAATGGAAACTTCTAAAACTGAGAAGCTTCTGTAAAGCAAAGAGCATTGTCACTAAGACAAAAAGGCAACCTACTGACTGCAACAGACAAAGGTCTGATCTCCAAAATATATAAAGAACTCAAGAAACTAGACTTTTACATGCTAATTAACCCAATTAAAAAATGGAGCACTGATCTGAACAGACTTCTCAACAGAACAAGTTCAAATGGCTAAAAGACACTTAAGGTCATGCTCAACCTCCTTAGTGATCAGGGAAATGCAAATCAAAACAACTTTGAGATACCATATTACACCTATCAGAATGGCTAAAATCAAAAACACCAATGATATCCTTTGCTGGAGAGAATGTGAAGTAAGGGGAACACTCATCCATTGCTGGTGGGAATGCAAACTTGTGCAACCACTTTGGAAATCAGTGTGGCGCTTTCTCAGGAAATTCGGGATCAACCTACCTCAGGATCCAACAATACTACTCCTGAGAATATATCCAAGAGATGCCGTATCATACTACAGAAGCATTTGTTCAACTATGTTTATAGCAGCATTATTTGTAATACCCAGAACCTGGAAAAAACCTAGATGCCCCTCAATGGAAGAATGGACATAGAAAGTAGTACATTAGTGTACTACTCAGCAGTAAAAAAACAATGACATTTTGAATTTTGTATGCAAATGAATGGAAATATCAAACACTATCCTGAGTGACCAAAAAGATCCCAGACCCAAAAAGATGAATAATGTATATACTTACTCATTAGTGGATTCTAGCCATAAATAAAGGACATTGAGCCTATGATTCATATTCTAGAGAAGCTAAATAGGATGGTATACACGCACACACACACACAAAACAAAACAAAACATGCAGTTATCCTCCTGGATATTGGAAGTATACAAGATTTTCAGGCAAAAAAATGAGAGCTTGGGGGTGGGGTGGGATGGGGTAAGGAGCGATGGGGAGAGAGAAAAGAGAAGAAGAGGATTAGGAGAGCTTGGGGGAATGGGACTTTTGGGATGAAGGAGGAGTGGATATGGGAGCAGGGAAGTATATATCATAATTAAGGGAGCCATTTTAGGGTTGGCAAGAGACTGGACTCTAGAGGGGTTCCCAGGTGTCCAAGGAGATGTCCCCAGCTTGTTCCTTGAGCAGCTGAGGAGAGGACGCCTTACCTGGCCCTATACTATAGCCACTTGGATATCACCATAGAACCTTCATCTGGCAACAGATGGAGATAGAGACAAAGACCCACATTGTAGCACTGGACTGAGCTCCCAAGGTCCAAATGAGGAGAAGAAGGAGAGAAAACATGAGCAAGGAAGTCAGGGCCGCGAGGAGTGCACCAATCCACTGTGAAGGTGGGGCCGATCTAATGGGAGCTCACCAAGGCCAGCCGGACTGGGACTGATGGAGCATGTGATCAAACTGGACTCTCTGAATATGGCTGACATGGAAGGCTGACTGAGAAGCCAAGGACAATGGCACTGGGTTTTGATTCTACTCCAAGTACTGGCTTTGTGGGAACCTAGTCTGTTTGGATCCTCAACTTCCTAGACCTGGATGGAGAGGGGGAGGACCTTGGACTTCCCACAGAGCAGGGAATCCTGACTGCTCTTTGGGCTGGAGAGGGAAGGGGAGGGGGAAATGGGAGGAGGGGAGGAGGTGAAAATGTGGAAGAAGAATAAGAAGAAGAATAAGAGGAGGAAGAGGAAGAGGAGGATGAGGATGAGGAGGAGGAGGAGGAGGAGGAGCAGGAGGAGGAGGAGGAGAAAGAAAAATATCTTGAAGCTCTGAAAACCTAATCCATATTTCTTTTCAGTAATTAATGAAATCTGTGGCGAGAGACTGCAGATCTAACATCTAGCTTTGAGAAAGTCATGCTCTATATACAGAAAGCTCTGTGCAAACTTTATGACTAGCCTGAGTATAGAACTGTACCGGCTACCACTGACAAACTATAAGTAGTATAAATGCACTCTTTACAGGGGAGATATCTACTCAGTTCTGATTAATTTCAGTGATTTCCAGTCTGTGATCCATATGACTCAACAAAAGTCACACTGCATCCCAGTTTCTGGGTCTTGCATTGTTTCATTTCTTAGGCCATGAAAATGTGTGACTAGAGAAAATGTACTTAAGTATATAAAAATACATAATGAAATCCTTTCTATTTTCAATGGTTAACAATTCAACTGAAGTAATTCCTCAGACAGTCTTTACTTGTGGTTCTTTTTTTGAAGTAAGCAACTAAAATTTCAAGATATGAAACCTTAATTGTTATTTTCTTGTCAGAATCTCTTCCAGAAAAACACCACCCTTAATGAAAAAATTAAAAGGCTATTCTCTAGGAGGGCTGCTCTTCCTTCAACAGTCAATATGTTATTTTCTCAAACAACACAAGGAAGCAGGATGGGCAAGCAGTTCTTTTTCTTTAATCCACTTAAATTACTTTCTTTTATTTTATTGTTGTACAGTAGTTCTCATGCCAAACTTCCATTTATTTTATATCATCTTGTAAGTGCTGAAGAAAAAAATGCTATCTCCAGAAAGTAAGTGAAAGCAAACATATTCAGGGAATTGATGTAGATTAAAATAAAGAAGCAGGAGGAAGAGAAGGAGGAAGAGAAGAAGGGAGAAGAAGTAGTATTAGTAGTAGTTTTCAGAATCCCAATGTATTATATTCACCTGGATATAACAAATCACTTTTGAGGAATTTAAAATAAAATGAGAAAAATAGTGCATGTCATACAGAAGACTTCTGTTGCACACTGTGGCACACCTCCTGCATTTTATACATACATAACTTTAGTAAATATAGTCAGTTAAATTAATTTTTATACTTAAAATAGTTTGTGAATCTTGTATCTATACTGCTTTTAAACATATTTGTCAACAGCATCTTACTTCTCTGGATGATTTTTAATTGTTCTACTTTTTACATTTATATCCTATCTCTCATCTACTTTTCTCAATATAGTAAAAATTGCTACTCATGAGCATTTTGAATCTTGATTTACTGTCTGTTGCCTGGAACTCTACACTGTTTCCATAATAATGCCACCTATATAAAAACAACCTGTAAAGCTGAAACTATAATGTTCTGTAAATGATTTGTTTCTCTGGGCACTCATACTCAGCTCAACTTCCCTTGTCCTCAGAGGTCTCATCAACAGATGTATCTTGTTTTTTATTCTGAGGAGCCTTTTGTACCACCCATCTATGCTTCCTGGAAGTATTGTATATGATTATACCCCAGAATTGATAAATCTCCAAAAAGACCTAGCAATTTTGGGGTCCTTCTGCTGCTATATGACTAGCCTGAGTATAGAACTGTATATAGTTTTATTCTCTAAGTACACTGAGAAGTAAGTTCTTTTCCCAATGTCATTCATTATTTATATAGCAACATTATTCAGTTTGTGATTATCAGTGTGCCCAATCCACAATATATCTTCCAAGAATATATATACATATATACATATATATGACTGTAATCTCCGAAACTCCCTTTTCTTTTTAATATATTTTAGATTACTACATCAAACATCTTACATTAACATTATGAGTTCATTAGTCCTGTATTTTGGAATACTGTCTTATTCATCATCATGTTTTCTGTAGCAAGTGGAACAAATGCTGAGTTTATGTTCATTAAATAAATGGAAAAGGAACTTCTAACATGCTATGTTTGAGCAATAACAGAAAACTAATGCCTTAGTAATGAAATATATGTTGTGCTACCCAAGTTAGAAAACATTTTCCATAATTAACATAAACAGTATAATAACGCTTTGTAATTAATAAGCCAAAATACTCTTGAACCATCTCATTGCACATCTGTCAATCAGGTCTAGATATCTTCAAGTATATCAAAGCCTTAATGTTATTTTCTGAGACCTTTTAGTGGTCACTGATTACACAAATACAGAGAGTGTGTTAAAGGGGGAAAGGTATTTTCTTTCCAAATAATAGTTTTGTTAGACTTAGGAGTTCCCACAACAACCAAACTTGTAGAACACTAGATTGAAAGAAATAAATACCATAACACACAAAATCAGGCTTCTTCAATAGTGCCTGATGGTATGGTGACCTAACAAATGAACTGCAGGATAATTCAGAGTTTTTATTAGCAAGTCTCATGACTAGCTTTTGAATCCTGACAGTAAACCTCCAAACAAATTCTGATGAATAAAGGATCTTGATTGAACAGGATAAGCACAATGTATTAATGATTTACCTCTGAAATATAAAAAATAATCAAGGTTAAATCAGACTCTCTTTCTCTGAATTTGCTCCCTAAAGTCTGTTTTTAAGTTACTGTCTTCATAATTACTGTCTTTAAAATGCCAGAATATGTCATTGTTATTTTTAATATAATACTTCTTCTGCCCTCAAAGATTGCCTATTGTTAGAAAATAAAGGATGATGATAAGTAAAGGAAGCTTACACTGGCAGTCTTCTACATCTGAGTTTTCTGGTACATTTTACAAAAATATCACAGTGAACAACACAAAAAAGGAACACAAATACCCACGCTTATGTATTAGAAAAGGAATTCAGAAAAGTGAAAATTACAAACTGAGTAGAAAAATGAACTCAACTTACCAGAACCAAACCCATGAATCCATTAAATAGTTTGGAGGTGAGATTGTTTTAAGTTGGGAGAATGCTAAAATTTCAGGGGACTCTGCTGGAAAGATGACACTCTTTGGATGTTGCTGGAGGTCCTTCTGCCCCTCCAACCAATAGCTGCTGTGATACCAGCCCATTGGGGCGTGGTCTCTCACCCTTTAAAAAAGGGGCTACTTCCTCTGCTCTCTCTCTCTCTTCACTTCCTGTTCCTCTGGAGACTAGACTCCCTTCCTGGTTGTGCAGATGGCTGTTGTCTGGGACCGTAATCTGTAAGTTTTTCCCCCTTTAAATAAATAACACCCTATTAATCATAACTCCAAACTGGTGTGGCATTGTTGGTGACTTATGCCTTCATCTGGTGCCTGAACGTTTGGCTTTTAGGACCACTCCTTTCCCCGCTTGGCTGCCGGCTGTGAGTTCGGCTTGGCGCAAGCCCTCCCTTCCTCGGCCACAGCCTGTGTCTTGCAGCGGCCGGCCGTGTGGCCTGTGCCTTGCGGCAGCCTTGTAGCCTGTGCCTTGTGCGTGGAGCCAGCAGTTTAATATAAATTATCACACACTGGCTTTTCTTGCTGCAGTTCTTTATATTTTTTAGACACCTCAGATTGACTTCAAGTCCCCACGCACCCTATCGTCTGCCTCCCCACGTGGATTTAAACTCCACAGACCCACGTAGTCTCTGCCTGTGTGGTTTACTCTTTTCTGAGTCGTTTTTAAATCTCCCTTGCAAGTACAGCTCTTAAGTGGTGCGAACCAGAGCAAGCAGTTGCCAGTTATGGAAGCTGCAACCCCTCAAGGTGACTCTGTCACGTGGAGGCATACTCGGCTTCCGGATTACTTTTCTCTACCCCTGGATTCTGGGTTTATGGTTCCTTGTACGCCGTTTTTTGTTTAGTTCGTGACTTAGGCCCCAGTGCCGAGTCTAAGATACACTCGGCCTTCAGGCCTATAATATCCAGAGAGGCCGGCCGGGCGGTGGTGGCATATGCCTTTAATCCCAGCACTTGGGAAGCAGAGACAGGCTGATTTCGGTGAGTTCGAGGCCAGCCAGTTCTACAAGAGCTAGTTCCAGAACAGGCTCCAAAACCAGAGGTCACCACTGGCAGGAACCATTCATTGCAGGCAGACCCTCAAACAGGAACCCATTTTCCTCGCGACTTGGCAACAGCACCACCTGCTGGATAATAGGTAATATGGCAGTTTTCGTTTCCAACATGAATTTAACTGTTTGGGCTACCAATACAATGGGTCTTATCATGCAAGGTTTATATGACTATGAGGATAACTTAATTTACTGGCTACTAGGTTTTAGTAATCTTTTGCATATTCTATCATTTAGGAAGAA
>NW_026068008.1:6328627-6333817 GCF_014885135.2 Alexandromys fortis
ATGGTATGTCAGTTATGTTAGGCCTTAGCCAAAGTTGGTTGCTTCAACGCTGCAAACATGACTTTGGGTGATTGCCCAGGTAGCTAGTTGTCTCTGTGATTTGTTGCATGTTTTGGAAGTTGTTTTACTGAACTTTCTAATTACCCAGGTAACATTATTTCCCTTCTCAGATCTTAGATGGGGTTGAAGACTATATAAATGTAGTTACTTTTCTCTCACGACTTGGCCAAATTATTTATTATACAAGACCTAAACTAGTTAGAATAGGATATTTGTACTTATTGTACATAATTTCGTAGTAGGTTTAGAACTCTCTTACTTAAACAAAAGGGGGAGGTGTTTTGGGAGGTCCTTCTGCCCCTCCAACCAATAGCTCCTGTGATACCAGCCCATTGGGGCGTGGTCTCTCTCCCTTTAAAAAAGCGGCTATTTCCTCTGCTCGCTCTCTTCACTTCCTGCTCCTCCGGAGACTAGACTCCCTTCCTGGTTGTGCAGATGGCTGTTGTCTGGGATGATGATCTGTAAGTTTTTTTTTCCCCTTTAAATAAATAACACCCTATTAATCATAACTCCAAACTGGTGTGGCATTGTTCATGACTTATACCTTCATCTGGAAAGTGTAGAAGGGAGAAATATCAGATCAGTAGTGTGCACTGATGGGAAAGAAGGAAAATAGAGAGGTTTAAGAGTCTCACAACACATCACATTCAAGGAAGAATAACACCATCTGACCGTAGCAAAGAATTGGGAAGAGAAAGTTGATAAGCAGTTTTACACATTCTTATTTAAAATACATCCCAAAATGAAAGAAAAAAAAAAAAAACAAAATCTTTACAAACCAGCATGTAAATGAATCAGAAGAAGAAAAACACTTCCTATAGCAAAATTTCACCTTATATAAATAAAAACAAAACAGTATTACTCAATCCCTGCACAAATAAATGTGTTTTAAAAGCATTTTTTTATTTTTACTGATTTTATTGAGCTATATATTTTTATGTATGTAAAAATACTCTCAGACTATCACCTCAGAAACTCAAAGAAAAATGGTTTAACACTGATACAACCTGGACAGTACTTGCATTAGAGAAACTACAGATACTGCCTTCATCATATCAGGCTAGTGGCACCAGTCAACGTTAATGCCAATACCAGATAACTTTTCTCATAATGTGATAAAAAGGTTCCTTTAGCTCTAGGATATTAGTCTCAAAAATCTATAACCCACATTAATAATGAGAAAATATCAGGCAAAACCAAATTAAGAGATATTTCTATAAAATTTCTGATTCCTTGGCTTTAAAATGTTAAGGTCATTAAAAAATAAGGTAAGAATAAAACACCAAAGATTTAGAGCACACTAGATGATAAAGTTGAAAGACCAACCTAACAGAAAAGAAATACAATACAATTCAAAATTTAGTTAAGAATATTTCCCTTGGTTCATTTTTTGAAGTAAGCAACTAAAATTTCAAGATATGAAAACTTAATTGTTATTTTCCTGTCAGAATCTCTTCCAGGGAAACACCACCCTTAATGAAAAAATTAAAAGGCTATTCTCTAGGAGGGCTGCTCTTCCTTCAACAGTCAATATGTTATTTTCTCAAACAACACAAGGAAGCAGGATGGGCAAGCAGTTCTTTTTCTTTAATCCACTTAAATTACTTTCTTTTATTTTATTGTTGTACAGTAGTTCTCATGCCAAACTTCCATTTATTTTATATCATCTTGTAAGTGCTGAAGAAAAAAATGCTATCTCCAGAAAGTAAGTGAAAGCAAACATATTCAGGGAATTGATGTAGATTAAAATAAAGAAGCAGGAGGAAGAGAAGGAGGAAGAGAAGAAGGGAGAAGAAGTAGTATTAGTAGTAGTTTTCAGAATCCCAATGTATTATATTCACCTGGATATAACAAATCACTTTTGAGGAATTTAAAATAAAATGAGAAAAATAGTGCATGTCATACAGAAGACTTCTGTTGCACACTGTGGCACACCTCCTGCATTTTATACATACATAACTTTAGTAAATATAGTCAGTTAAATTAATTTTTATACTTAAAATAGTTTGTGAATCTTGTATCTATACTGCTTTTAAACATATTTGTCAACAGCATCTTACTTCTCTGGATGATTTTTAATTGTTCTACTTTTTACATTTATATCCTATCTCTCATCTACTTTTCTCAATATAGTAAAAATTGCTACTCATGAGCATTTTGAATCTTGATTTACTGTCTGTTGCCTGGAACTCTACACTGTTTCCATAATAATGCCACCTATATAAAAACAACCTGTAAAGCTGAAACTATAATGTTCTGTAAATGATTTGTTTCTCTGGGCACTCATACTCAGCTCAACTTCCCTTGTCCTCAGAGGTCTCATCAACAGATGTATCTTGTTTTTTATTCTGAGGAGCCTTTTGTACCACCCATCTATGCTTCCTGGAAGTATTGTATATGATTATACCCCAGAATTGATAAATCTCCAAAAAGACCTAGCAATTTTGGGGTCCTTCTGCTGCTATATGACTAGCCTGAGTATAGAACTGTATATAGTTTTATTCTCTAAGTACACTGAGAAGTAAGTTCTTTTCCCAATGTCATTCATTATTTATATAGCAACATTATTCAGTTTGTGATTATCAGTGTGCCCAATCCACAATATATCTTCCAAGAATATATATACATATATACATATATATGACTGTAATCTCCGAAACTCCCTTTTCTTTTTAATATATTTTAGATTACTACATCAAACATCTTACATTAACATTATGAGTTCATTAGTCCTGTATTTTGGAATACTGTCTTATTCATCATCATGTTTTCTGTAGCAAGTGGAACAAATGCTGAGTTTATGTTCATTAAATAAATGGAAAAGGAACTTCTAACATGCTATGTTTGAGCAATAACAGAAAACTAATGCCTTAGTAATGAAATATATGTTGTGCTACCCAAGTTAGAAAACATTTTCCATAATTAACATAAACAGTATAATAACGCTTTGTAATTAATAAGCCAAAATACTCTTGAACCATCTCATTGCACATCTGTCAATCAGGTCTAGATATCTTCAAGTATATCAAAGCCTTAATGTTATTTTCTGAGACCTTTTAGTGGTCACTGATTACACAAATACAGAGAGTGTGTTAAAGGGGGAAAGGTATTTTCTTTCCAAATAATAGTTTTGTTAGACTTAGGAGTTCCCACAACAACCAAACTTGTAGAACACTAGATTGAAAGAAATAAATACCATAACACACAAAATCAGGCTTCTTCAATAGTGCCTGATGGTATGGTGACCTAACAAATGAACTGCAGGATAATTCAGAGTTTTTATTAGCAAGTCTCATGACTAGCTTTTGAATCCTGACAGTAAACCTCCAAACAAATTCTGATGAATAAAGGATCTTGATTGAACAGGATAAGCACAATGTATTAATGATTTACCTCTGAAATATAAAAAATAATCAAGGTTAAATCAGACTCTCTTTCTCTGAATTTGCTCCCTAAAGTCTGTTTTTAAGTTACTGTCTTCATAATTACTGTCTTTAAAATGCCAGAATATGTCATTGTTATTTTTAATATAATACTTCTTCTGCCCTCAAAGATTGCCTATTGTTAGAAAATAAAGGATGATGATAAGTAAAGGAAGCTTACACTGGCAGTCTTCTACATCTGAGTTTTCTGGTACATTTTACAAAAATATCACAGTGAACAACACAAAAAAGGAACACAAATACCCACGCTTATGTATTAGAAAAGGAATTCAGAAAAGTGAAAATTACAAACTGAGTAGAAAAATGAACTCAACTTACCAGAACCAAACCCATGAATCCATTAAATAGTTTGGAGGTGAGATTGTTTTAAGTTGGGAGAATGCTAAAATTTCAGGGGACTCTGCTGGAAAGATGACACTCTTTGGATGTTGCTGGAGGTCCTTCTGCCCCTCCAACCAATAGCTGCTGTGATACCAGCCCATTGGGGCGTGGTCTCTCACCCTTTAAAAAAGGGGCTACTTCCTCTGCTCTCTCTCTCTCTTCACTTCCTGTTCCTCTGGAGACTAGACTCCCTTCCTGGTTGTGCAGATGGCTGTTGTCTGGGACCGTAATCTGTAAGTTTTTCCCCCTTTAAATAAATAACACCCTATTAATCATAACTCCAAACTGGTGTGGCATTGTTGGTGACTTATGCCTTCATCTGGTGCCTGAACGTTTGGCTTTTAGGACCACTCCTTTCCCCGCTTGGCTGCCGGCTGTGAGTTCGGCTTGGCGCAAGCCCTCCCTTCCTCGGCCACAGCCTGTGTCTTGCAGCGGCCGGCCGTGTGGCCTGTGCCTTGCGGCAGCCTTGTAGCCTGTGCCTTGTGCGTGGAGCCAGCAGTTTAATATAAATTATCACACACTGGCTTTTCTTGCTGCAGTTCTTTATATTTTTTAGACACCTCAGATTGACTTCAAGTCCCCACGCACCCTATCGTCTGCCTCCCCACGTGGATTTAAACTCCACAGACCCACGTAGTCTCTGCCTGTGTGGTTTACTCTTTTCTGAGTCGTTTTTAAATCTCCCTTGCAAGTACAGCTCTTAAGTGGTGCGAACCAGAGCAAGCAGTTGCCAGTTATGGAAGCTGCAACCCCTCAAGGTGACTCTGTCACGTGGAGGCATACTCGGCTTCCGGATTACTTTTCTCTACCCCTGGATTCTGGGTTTATGGTTCCTTGTACGCCGTTTTTTGTTTAGTTCGTGACTTAGGCCCCAGTGCCGAGTCTAAGATACACTCGGCCTTCAGGCCTATAATATCCAGAGAGGCCGGCCGGGCGGTGGTGGCATATGCCTTTAATCCCAGCACTTGGGAAGCAGAGACAGGCTGATTTCGGTGAGTTCGAGGCCAGCCAGTTCTACAAGAGCTAGTTCCAGAACAGGCTCCAAAACCAGAGGTCACCACTGGCAGGAACCATTCATTGCAGGCAGACCCTCAAACAGGAACCCATTTTCCTCGCGACTTGGCAACAGCACCACCTGCTGGATAATAGGTAATATGGCAGTTTTCGTTTCCAACATGAATTTAACTGTTTGGGCTACCAATACAATGGGTCTTATCATGCAAGGTTTATATGACTATGAGGATAACTTAATTTACTGGCTACTAGGTTTTAGTAATCTTTTGCATATTCTATCATTTAGGAAGAA
>NW_026068008.1:6337362-6355151 GCF_014885135.2 Alexandromys fortis
GAAGAGGAAGAGGAAGAGGAAGAGGAAGAGGAAGAGGAAGAGGAAGAGGAAGAGGAAGAGGAAGAGGAAGAGGAAGAAGAAGAAGAAGAAGAAGAAGAAGAAGAAGAAGAAGAAGAAGAAGAAGAAGAAGAAGAAGAAGAAGAATTAGTAGTAGTTTTCAGAATTCCAATGAATTAAATGGATATAAACTGTAGAACAAATCACTTTTGAGGAATTTAAAATAAAATGAGAAACATAGAGCATATCAAAAAAAGGCACCAAAGAATTAGAGCACACTAGATGCTGAAGTTGAAGGACCCAACTAACAGAAATAAAATACAACACGATCAGACTTTAGTTAAGAGTATGTTGTTAATTTTTATTAATTAATGAAATATTATAATCATTCAGGAGAATGTTGGCATTAAACATAGATGTAAAAGTGAAACAATAACAGCCCATTATTCTTTTGTTAGTGCAATAAATAAAAAATAATTTCACAACACAAAATTAAAAGATAGTAATACATAAACAGGAATAAGATAAAAATACTAATAAATATTATGGAATAGTTATTAAAAGAACAATATTCTTAAAAAGAAATACAAGTGACCAAGACCCCAAGAAGCAGTAGGTTTATCTACACACTCTAATTAATCACATTAAAGCATTCTAAATAAATGTATGAAACTATCAAAGAAAATGAAACTAAAATTTAGAAACATTAAATATCAGATGAGAAGCAGCTATTATAGAAGACAGCTAAGGAAGACAAAATCAATTCAGGTCTTGGGCACCTCAGATGCAGCTGAGTTTTAAATTGTGTATTTTTAATTTTCTGAATCTAAAAGTGAATCTAAGTCTGCTCAATACCTAGGCCATAACTAAGATTTGTTAACAAAATATTAGATTTAAAATAGTGTCTCCAAATAAAAACATCAAATCTCAGGTGAACTGGATTCTGTGGGACAGAGGTGAGAAGGCCAAACCAAAGTCGGGAAGGTAGGGAGAGACAGCTGGAGAGGGTGGGTATGGTAGGAGTTTGGGGATCTGTGGAAATATGATCAAAATATATTGTTTGGGATTTTCAAAAGCTATTGAAACATTTTAAAAGATTACAGATAAATATTAAAGTAATTTAGCAAGAGACATTTGTTACAAATCTAATGATGTTTTATTATTAAAATTTAAAATGCAGCCCAGTGATTTATTCTGACGGCTAGACAGTTTTAAAATTTTCATACTCTATTTTTATTACTATGTTATCCTGCTTTGAGAATTGGAATGCGATATGTGTGGGGATATTAATATAATAGGATGATGAACAATTGCCATTTATTAGGACGTATCTTGGTAGTAACATATGCAGGACAACAGTGACAATGGGGTTAGCATGATCAATCTGAGCCATTGCCAGTAATAACATTTGGTTTTCTTAATAACCAGATAGTAAGGAGGAGTCAGTATATAAAATATTTAAATTTCTTATCTAGAGTTAAATGCGTGTATTGTTTAAAATTACTGTCAATTCTACACTTTTAGTCAGTAACTGCCCTCTCCACCTCAAGAGCAGACAGCATTACAAAGTAGAAGTTTGCTAGCACTGTGTTGTTGTACATAGCTAACATGTAATGTTACCATAGATAAACTCTTAGAGTCTTTTGGCAGGGCTTGGCTAATGCAGATTCAAGTAAAAATTTTTTACTGTTATATTATTTTCATTATAATTTTATTGCCATGCCATACAGCTTGCAATATAATATTTAATTAGTTGTCATTGCTAATCATAAAATCACAGTAAAATTCATGATAAAATCCCAAGTATGTCTTTACATTTCTATATGTAAAACATAAAGTTAATAAGTTAACTATATTAATGTTATTATCCAGATACAATTTAATATTAGCAATTAAATTATTTACGAAGCGAAAATTTCTCTATTGGGAAAAAGGTAGTTAAAATATTAATAATGGAAATAAAATAAAATTAAACTACACTTTTTAAATGCTCAGTATTATATAAGGAACAGTGACTATTTAAAAACTAAATTATGTTATATTTAATAATTATCAAGGGAGCAACATGAGTTTATTGAACAAAGTAAAGTAGTAATATGCTTAATTAATAATCATAATTTCTGGATAAATTATTAAGCATCAAAACTATTATGTAGTGAAATATTTTTCAGCAACCACAAAGCCATATGAATCTTTTTCTGTTATGTGTGAATGTTCTAAACTCCACTAAATCATTTCCCAGGTGTCAAATCCTTTGCAATGATTAATGACAAGCTAATAAAATTCATCTGGCAGATCAGAACTAAAATTTCATTTCTATAGGTAAACATAATTTTTCAGTAAGTAGGGGCTTGTATCAAGTGAGATGTATGTTGAAATATTTTAAATATTAAAAAAACAAGCAAATTTGAAGCTAGCATAGTTGAAATTACTTTAAAATAACATGATATGAAACCTTGCTGTTCATTTACCAATGTACTGTTATTTATTGGTGTCTATTTTATTTGTTTTGCTGAAATCTTGCATTTATCCTTGTTTCCAGGTGTTAGGGAATTCACTATTACAATAACCAATTATAACCACAATCATAGAGTTGAACATGTATGTCACAATGGTCTCAGTTCCTTGTTTCAACATGTACCTTTAAATGAAGCCAAATGAACATAATTCCTTTGTTCCCTGCAGATTTATCAACAATCTGGTTTGGTTTTTCATTTATTCTCTACAAAAATAGTTTTGAAATAGAAGATCATAATTTTCTCATCTTTAATTTTTTTGCATATAATACAAACATGACAGTATATTTAATTTTGAAATTAAATATTTCTGGCAAATATCAGGTTGCTTATTAGCATATGGGACTCTTGACAAGTTTTCAATGCATATTATATTTTACACTTATTCTTAAAAGAAAGAGTGCACAGGTGTACATATTTTGTTTTTGTCACATTTACAGTTGTCTTACATGAAAATTAATGTGAATTTCTAGAGTTCCTATCACTATTTTTTCTCTGCATTGCTTGTGTATATGTAAAATTCAAGAGACCAGGCAATGTTGGTTCTCACAGGTTAAAGATTTTACAATATTTTTTATAATATTAGTTGAAGCATTATCACCAATTTTATCTAGATTTTTTTACTATACAGTCAATTAACAATGTTTGCTTATTTGCATTAAATTGTATTGTCAAGGATTGAATTCTTCAAATTTGGTCTTTAAAATATAATGTCATATAAAAATGTAGCTATCAATAACTTATAATAACCTTGCTATCATATTATTGCTTTATAAATTCTTAAAAAATACAGAACAAGTTTGGAAAGTGAGACAACCATTCAGACTATTTTAAAAATATGAACATTTTATCTAATAGTTGTTGCAAATTTTGATATTGAAATAAAAATACAGTAGGGAATATAATAAATGACCTTTACATATTAGTTTGATTTCTTCTGTGTAGTATGAGGTTGCTTGTTTGTTACCCGGCTGCCCAGACACCTAAAATAACCACACAGTAACTATATTAATTAAATTGCTGCTTGGTCCACTAGGTCTAACTTCTTATTGGCTAGATTTTACATCTTAATTTAACCCATTTCCATTATTATATTTAACTACAAGGCTCATGGCCTACCAGCAAGGTTTCACCATGTCTGTCTCTGGCAGTGGCTCCATGGCTTTTTCTTGACTCTGCCTTCTTCCTAGCATTCAGTTTAGTTTTGCCTGCCTAGCTAAGTTCTGCCCTGCTATAGGTCCAAAGCAGTTTGTTTATTCATTAATGGTAATCACAGCATACAGAGAGGAATCCCACATCACTTTTGCTGTGATAAAATACACGGAGAAGAAAAGGTTTATTTCATTATCCACTTATCATATGAAAAATAATCATGTTGTTTCCATTTCTTAGCTATTGTGAATTGGAAACCAATCAACATAACAGACCTATAATTCTTAGGTTTGGTATTTTCATGGTATCCCATATTTCCTGAATGTTTTGTGTTAAGAATTTTGATAATGAGTTTATCTCCTCTATAGTATCTTTAGTGCCTGAGATTTGTTCAACTATGTTCATAGCAGCATTATTTGTAATAGCAAGAACCTAAAAACAACCTAGATGCCCCTCAACAGAAGAATGAATAATGAAAGTGTGACACATTTACAAATTATAGTACTACTCAGTGGTAAAAAACAATGACATCTTGAATTTTGCATACAAATGGATGGAATTAGAAAACACTATCCTGAGTGTGGTAACCCAGACCCAAGAAAATGAATATGGTATGTATTCACTCATAAGTGGATACTAGTCATAAACAAAAGACATTGTGCCTATACTTCATGATTCTAGAGCACTAATTGAGCTTCCAAGGTCCAGTTGAAAATTAGGAAACAACTTTCCACAAGATCCAGTAATATCACTTTTGGTTATATATCCAAAGGAAGCTCAACCATGCCACAAGACATGTGCTCAGCTATATTAACAGCATCATTTTTTTTTTTTTTGTCATAGCCAGAACTGGAAAACTATCTAAATGTCCTTAGACCAAAAAAATTATATGGAAAATGTGGTACCTTTACACAATAGAATACTACACCGCATGAAAAAATAACAACATCTTGAAATTACAGGCAAATGGATGGAGTTAGAAAACATCATTTTGAGTGAGGTAACCAAGACTCAGAAAGACAATTTTCATATGTACTCACTCCTAAGTGGTTTTTAAACACTAAGCAAAGAAAACCATCCCAAAAATCACAATCCCTGAGAACCTAGACAACAATGAGAACCCTAAGAGAGACTTACATAGATCTAATCTACATGGAAAGTAGAAAAAGGCAAGATCTCCTAAGTAAATTGGGAGCATGGGGACCATGGGAATGGGTTGAATGGGAGGGGAGAGTAGGGGAAAGGAAAGCAGAGTAAATGTAGAGCTCAATATAATCAATACAAAAGGATTCCTATCTACCCAAATCTGCCTTTGTTTGCATCATTAACAAAAGCCAATTGGAATATTATTACTGAAATTGTCAAAAATCTTGGTTGCATGATATAGTTTAAAAAATATGGAACTGAGCCATAAGCTTCCTCATAGCAGGAATGCTTCCATAGTCTTGGAAGTTACTACACAGCAACTTGGGGGAAAATTGAATCAATAATCTTATACAGTTGAGAAACCTGTGATGGATGAGGTCATCTTGATAGACAAAATATGTTCACTTGTACAATGTTAACACTTCTGTTGTAGAAGTACTAAAAGACATACAAAATTTTTAAAAGCTTTGCTTGGTTAGGAGTTGGTTAAGACACATGCTTTGAGCTCTTTCCAGCATTAAGAGATAGATGGAAGCAGGAACCATTGCAAAAGTGCTGACCAACTGTCCCTAGCAGCTAGCCCCTTCTGGACACCCAGCTTTGTGGTCTAGACAGGAGCAGAAAATAACTGCTTGGCGAGAGGATGGGAGGCATGCACAGAAGCAGAAGGTGCCACTTAAAGGAGGAGAGGGTATGCAGAATAACCCATACACTGTACTTAGCAAAATCAACCTTCTTGACCCTGAGTAAACCTGGCTTGCGGTATTCACCTATATATGTCAACCACACATGAGGAGGACCCACTGTGCTGAGTCATGAGTGGGGGCTTTGAGTTCCCAGCTAGCTGGACTTGTGCACGTGCACTGAATAAATGTTGCCTTTGAATTCTGGACTTGACTGGATTCTGGTGTTGTCTCTCTGGGGATCTCAACTTGGGCACAACAGTAACCAACTGGTGTGAAACAATTGTCTATATTTTGTCAATTATGTTTTAAATAAATGCTGATTGGCCAGTAGCCTGGCAGGAAGTATAGGAGGGACAACCAGGAAGGAAGTAAAGGAGGGTCAATGAGAACAGGAGAATTCAGGGAAGAGGGAAGCTCCTTCTGGAGTCCTGTGCAGACACGGAAGAAACAAAATGTTACCTACCCTGCTGAAAACGGTACTGAGCCATGTTGCTAGCATAAACAAGAATAACGGATTAATATAAATTATAAAAGTTAATAAGAAGCCTGACCTAATGGGCCAATCAGTTTATCATTAGTATATACCTCTGTGTAATTTCTTTAAGGCTAAAAGGCTGTGGGACCTGGTGGGAGGACCGAAACCAGGCAGGACAGAAAACCTCAGACAACAACTACTCTCTGACTGGATTTGTGAAACATGTCCCAGGAGTAATTATATGCCTGGTGCTATAACCTTGGCCAAAAAGCATACAGGGGAAATTATAAGTCCCATGCGGGAGTCAATACTGTTGTTTAGCTAAGGTGTCATAATATGAAATTTATTTTAAATATTTACGCTTATGTTCTTATACATACAACTGTCAGCCTTAGTAAGAAGAGACTCTTTGCACTGAACTGTGGTTTATGCAAATTAACCAAATCAAAAATTAAAAGGGGGCATAACAAAAGACAGAGAAGAAACCCAGACAATCAAATGTATATACTTAAAAAACTCCAATGGCCAGGACATGGTGGCACATGTCTATAATTCAAGCACTTGGGAGGCAGAAGCAAGCAGATCTCTGTTAGTTTAAAGCCAGCCTGATATACAAAATGAATCCCAGGACAGGTAGGACTATTACATAGGGAAACCCTCTCTCAAAAAAAAAAAAAATCAATCAATCAATCGACCAATCAATAAATAAAAATAAAAAACCCTCCAACAAATTGGAAAATATGAAAGAAATAGATCATTTTCTCAATTGATTCTATTTATCAAAGTTAAATCAAGATCAGAAAAGCAATTTAAATAGGCCTCTAGTGAAATAGAACTGGTCTAAAAATCTCTTAACTTAGAAAAAGCAAAACAGAAAACAAAAGCAAAACAAACAATAATAACAAAAACAGGGCCAGATAGATTTAGCACAAAATTCTACCATAGTTTTAATGGAGTTGATGCCAATATTTTTCATTTTATTTAACAAACTAGAAACAGAAGGAAATTTTCAATTTATTTTATGAGGTCAATGTTCACCTGATACTCAAACCACACAGAAATCCAACAAATAAAGACCAATTTACCTCAATGCTCAAAAAATACTTGAAAATGAAATTCAAGAACACATTAAAAGATCATTCACCATGATTAAGGTTTCATTACAGAGATGCTAAGATAATGCAATATATTAAAATTAATAAATGTTATTGTAGGTCCCACAGATCTACCCCTCCTCCCGGATTTCATATTGAGTATAGTTTGCAATTTTTGGCCAAACATCTTGTTGCATTTCTGGCTAAACACCCAGTTGGTTCCTGTGCTCCCTCTGCCCCCACTGGTGGTTAGCTTAGGGGTTTTGTTTACTCTTGAAAAACATGTACATAATTAATTGAATTTGGAGAGGTATAGCTGGTACCTACACAAAACCTTCAGCCCCAAGATCTAGTGCCTTTGATGCTGGAAGATGCTCTGTAAGGTACCAAAAATAAAACATAAATACCAAGTCAGCCACAAAACCTTTAATCAACAAAAAGGTTTTGTCCTGCCTGCAAAATATACCAAAGAAATGGTGGTACAAAGCTTCTGGGGGTAACCAACCAATATCTAATTTGGCTTAAGTCCACCTGACACTGCTTAAGTGACTGAGAACCATAGACCAAATATCCCTGAGACTTAGTGTAAAATCAAATACTCCTTGTAAAAAGAAAAAGGAACAGTAACCACTAATGATATTCTATTATACTTATAGCTCAGTATATTGTTCAGTTCTCATCAGAAAAGGCTGTATCCTTCAGCAGATAGGAACAAATAGAGAGACCGATAGCCAGACATCATGCAGGGAAAGAGAGATATCATTGAACACAGAGCATGAAATTAGGATTTCTCTATAAAATCCCAACCCTTAGAGCTCAGGGAATCTAAAGGAAAAGGAGGAAAAAGAGTGAGTATATGAACCAAAGGTGAGAGAGGACACCAGGAGGACAAGGTCCTCTAAGTGAACTGAGTAAAACTCATATGAACACACAAATGCTGAGGCAATAAGCACAGGGTAGTCATATCCTCTGTGTTTGTATTATACCTTTCTGATTGGTATGTTTATGGCACTCCCAAGTGTGTGAACACATGGGTTTCTTATTCTTGTACCTTCTTTTGGGGCTTTCTTCCTCCTGTGGTTTGCCTTGTTTAACATTGGTAACCTGGCTTTAATTCTATCCTATTATATTTTATTTTTTTAATAAATTAAACTATCTCTGGAGAACTAGAAAAGAATTCTAGAGATTTAAAATAACTGGATTAATAAAAAAAATAAAAAAATAATTCAGAAAAAATTAAGGTCAAGACAACTGGCCACTACCTCCGGTCACAAGTTTTTCTCCCTCTTTTTCTTTTCTAGAACTCTAGACCTCTTACTGTATAGCCACACAAGCTGACTCAACAACCTGATGGGATTATTACAGGCATGTGGAGCCCACCATATCTATTCATTCTCTCACCTCCAACATTGCCCACCAATCTGGTCAATTCCAAGACCTCATCTACATTCACACACCAAATGCCTTGAGACTCAGTCTTCTTCTCTAATCAAAGGTAAACCATGCCCACTGCAGTAATGCCTTTTTTTTTTGGATAAGTTCCACCTCTTTTTCATAGGTGGGTATTGCAGGGTTATACAACATCTCCAATATGGCATGGGTCCTTTGGTAGGCATCTGAGGGATTCATGGCGTCTGTCGTACGGCATGGATATTTTTATTTTACTCTTGTGCCTAGTTCCTGCTGATAACAGTCTACTATCATTCTGAAACAGTGGAAAATCTGGCTATAAACTGAGCTTTCCAATGAGTCAAGGAGATATGAGACAAGAAATAGGGTGATACAGATAGAAAACTAACATACACGCACTTTTCCTTTTGTTTATTGAGGTTGATATAGGAATAGCTCCCATAGGTTCATATGTGTGGCACACAGTTTGGAGACTTTGTTAGAGTGCTTGTGGCTTTGTTAGAGGAGTAATCACTGGGAGTAGACTGTGGGGTTTCAATAGCACATGATGGGCACAGTGGTATTCTCCCTCTGTGTCAGGGTCCAGCCCCAACATAAATCATTTCTCAATCCAGAGTGGAGATGTGGAAATAAAGACACAATTTACATGACTTTTTGGGGAGAGTGTTTTCAGGGATCCCTCATGAAATAATGAGTTCACATCCTGAAAGTCACCTGTGTTTATTATCCAAAATATCAAGAGGTAAACCGAAAGAGAAATTCATTAGTGTTCCGTTTCCTGGGTAGGGGGACTTAGGTCAGGTTAGCAACTATGGCTGCCCTGTTACACTTTGTTTAAGATGGTATCAGCTTGTCTCAAAAAGCTACGTGACCACCTTCTGTGTGGAAGGTGCCCTGAAATCTTGTCCACCATACAATATAGAAATATGGGCCTTTATAATATAGCCTCTATACCTCTGCCTGAATATCAGGATGTAGCTGTCAGCTACTTTTCTATTACCATGCCTGCAATACATGCTCCATGTGCTTCTCCATGTTTACAGTGGATTTAAACTCTGAAACTGTAAGGAAAGTTCCAAGTAAATGCTTTCTTTAATAATGGAAAAAGAAAGAAAAAATAAAGTTGTATATAAACTATTCTATGAATCAGAAATTTTTAGTAAAGAGTACGACAAGCAAGTTTTCAATATATTATATACTATGTTGTATATGTTACCTTGTAAGATAATTTTTTTTTACATTTAATGTGAGAGTTCCTATTTAAGCTAAAGTAAATTTTCAGGTACTTCCTGGAAGATGAGGGTCAGGGAGCAGAAAAAAGATAACACTCTCTTTTTTATTAGATATTGCCAACCCAATATTGTCTATGTTGGCAGAAAAATGTCCTGAGTACTGAAAAGATTGAATATTTTCAAGAATGTGTTTATGTAACAGAGAAGATATAATGAGGTTTACTCACAGTTCCTAAGTTGATAAAGGCTACATTTTAAATATTTTATATTAGATTTTGTTTATTCAATTCAAGGGAAAAAATTACATTTTAATCAACAGGAGTAGAATAAAAGCAGTTGGACAATTCCTCAGTTTAGCTTTATATCTATGAGTCCCAGCAGCCAGGCCATTCACTGTGAGTACATTCTTTTTAGAGAGTAGGCTGTTTGTGCATTTGAATCCAGTACAGTAAGAATACAAGTGTATCTAAGGAAACCACACCCTCACTATGATCAGTCTTAGTGACATAATAGACTCAAAGTTTTTCTTAATGTCACCATACATTTTATTTGAAATGTTTTATTAAACTCATTTTTCTTTTTATAGAAAATATATATTTTTCTCACATAATATACCCTGATGTGGTGACCCTTTTCTTTGCTCCTCTCAGATTCTCTCCATATTTCTTCCCATCAGAACCACCCTCTTTCATTCTCTCATTATAAAACAAAGAGGATTCCAAGGGATAAAAATAATGTAGTGACATAATATAGTATAGTAAAATATAATACAATACATATAATAATATAATATACTATTAAATATATAATAACACTTCAGAATAGTACAAAACAAACAAACAAAAAACAGAAGGAAAATAACCCAAGAAAAGAAACAGGAAATGTATATAGATTCAGACATTCGGGGATCCCATAAAAACACTAAACTGGAAGTCATAACATATACCTAAAGTATCTGTAGAGTAAATATAGGGAAATTATATAAATAAAACTTAAAATTAAAATGGATAAAATGAAATAAAAAATCCATACATGACGTTAGAAGACAAAGAGCATTCAAGAATGCCCTGGAGTGCATTTTCTTTTGGATATTTGTTGGTCATGCAGGCTACACCCAAGAATATCTTGTTTCCCTAGTTAAATTCACTTGGAGGAAACTAAATTTTGATTTGAAAGTGGTTATCAATTGGAGATAACTAATGTGTTATGGATGGAGGCATGTGTCCACTTCTGCATTCAACTCTAGGATTCTATCTCATGTAAAATGATGTAATGCCAATGCATGCTGCCTCAGTCATTGCAAATTCATATGTTCATTAATTTCATTGATTTAGATGTTTTTCCTTGGTATATTTCATTACCAATTGTGTAATAACACTTTTTCTGTTTTCTCTTCTTCAGCCTCTAAAATATGGATTTTGTTCAGACATCTCTTTTCAGGCTTAGTCTTCCAAGGTTTCCCATTCTCTGCATATTATCTAGATGTGGCTCTCTATATTTATTGGATGCATTTAAAAACAGGAGGAAACTTTTCTGATGATAAATGATGTGTGAGTTTAGCAAAATGTCATATTAGTAAGCATCATTATTGCTATATTCTATTTATAGAGCAATACTATTTGGCTTTATCTCAGATTCCAAGGCTATCCAGCATCAGATTCTTGGCCACGCAAGACATTTTGTAGAGTGAGCTTTAAATTAAATCAGATATTGCTAGTTGCTACCACAGTATTCTGTTACCATTACCTTAGCATATCTTGGAGACCAGAAACCATTTTGGATCAAAGGTTTTGTATCTGGATTGGAGTTTATAGTTCTCCTTTGGTAACCTGTAATATACCTTCTTGTAGCAAGGACACTAGCATGTAGGGATGAAGATTTTATGTAGGTATCAGATCAACATCTCCACGTTCAATGAGTTGGATAAAATAATAATAACTTCTTGCTGTCAGTTGTGGAGAACCACCTATAGATTTATCAACAGCATGGGTTTTGGGAGATTCCCATGTGAATCTGACCAACAGCTTAATTATATGTATCCCAGCATAACAATTAGGAGCTTCATTTGGTGACAAGATGTCCAGCTGGGACTTTCTCTTCCCATTATTAGTTGATACCATTTAGAATGCCTTAATTTTGTATACAATTTATAGTCTTCTACTGTATTAGATTTCAACACTGCACCTCAAAATGCCCTTATTTTAATCTGTCTGTATTTTTATTTCCTCCTATTCCAACATCCACACTCCTGCATTTTTTTTTTTTTTTTTTTTTTTTTTTGGTTTTTCGAGACAGGGTTTCTCTGTGGTTTTGGAGCCTGTCCTGGAACTAGCTCTTGTAGACCAGGCTGGTCTCAAACTCACAGAGATCCTCCTGCTTCTGCCTCCCAAGTGCTGGGATTAAAGGCGTGCGCCACCACCCCCCGGCCACACTCCTGCATTTATAACTGTTTATTTTATTTCTCTTTCCTAAAGAGATTCATGTGTCTCCCCTAGTTCCTTATTTTTACCTAATTTCTGTGGTTTGTACATAGTCTAGCTTTCTGATGATTAATAGCTAATGAATGCTATATTTGTCTCTATGCTTCTGGGTTACTTCATGGAGGAATTTTTTTTTCTAGTTTTATTCATTTACCTGCAAATTCAATTCTTTATATTGCCAGAATAGCATTTGATTGTATGAATTCTAGGACTAACTGATATTATAAACTGAATATACCTAAAATATATCTATACAACATCTCATCCAAACACAAAAGAATATATGTTCTTCTAAGGACTGCATGGAATTTTTAACAAAAATTGAACATATACTTGGACACAAAGCAAGTCTAAACTGATACAATAAAATTTATATAATAACCTGCATCCTATCAGACAACCACAGATTAAAGCTGGTTATTAACAACAAAAACAACAGAAAGATTAACAGCTTTCTGAAACTGAACAACTCACTAATGAAAGAATAATTGGTCAAGGCAGAAATTAAAGATTTTCTATAGTTAAATGTAAATGAAGACACAATTTATCCCAACTGATGTGATTGAATGAAGTTGTTTCTAAGAGACAAGTTCGTAACACTAAGTACTATTTTAAAAAATGAAAAGCTCACATACTAACAACTTAATACCACACCAGAAAGCTCTAGAACAAAAAGAGTAAGTCACAGTCAAAAGGAAAAGAAGAAAAGAAACAATCAAAGTAAGTACTGAACTAAGTAAATTTAACAAAAACAAAAATACAAAGAATCACTGAAACAAAAATTTTCATTAGTATACTTGCCTAACAAATCTAAGAACACATCAAAAATATGATGTACCATGAACAAATAAGTTTCATCCCACAGATGCTAACTGAAATGGTTTAACAATATAAATTGACTTTATACTCACTGAAGATAAAAAAGAAAATTCATTGATGGCATCTTTGGCCTTCAGTTGCCAGGCTTCTTGAGCCTCCAAATTCATACCCAGGGAAAGGTGGGGGTGCTATCTGTCCGTTACACAGCCCCACAATGCAGGATGCCTATTCCGAATCCCACAAAACAGGAAAATCAGATGCAATAAGGAGTCCAGTCAAGCAGGAACTCAATTTATTATTGTGAGTGTCAGCTTATATAGCTTAAGCACATGGTGTGATATGTGGGTACCTCCAGCCAATGAGAAGCAGCCAAATTCTCCCTCTGGCTGGAGGGCCATCTACCAAATTTTTTGCTGTCTCTTCCTCACTAAAAGTTGAGTCAGGCTTTTTATCTGTCCTATAGGCCCTGTGATAATTTTGGCCCAACAACCATCATATCAGGTGAAGAAAATGACTTTGACAAAATTAGATACCTATTTATGATTAAAGTCCCCAGAGAGTTTAGGGGTACAAGGGACATATCTCAATAAAATAAGGGTAGTTTACAGAAAGTAGTCAACATTAAGGTAAATGTAGAGAAATTCTAAGCAATTCCAATTAAATTAGAAACAAAAAAGTTGTCTACCTTTCACCCACCTAATTGATATAATACAGTCTTAGTAAAGCAATTACAAAACTTAAGAAGATCAAGGGTATACAAACTAGAAAGAAAAAGTTGTAATATCTTTTTCTTTTTTTTTTTTTTTTTGCAGATAACATAACAAGCTATATAAGACACAAAATAATACTGGGAACCTCCTACAGCTCATAAACACTTCTAGAAAGTATGTAAAAACAAATTAACTACAAAATTAATAACCTTCCTGTATAAAAATAAAAAATAAATTAATGATTAAAAGAATCAGTGAAACCATGTCTTTCACAATGGCTTCAAAAATATAAAATATACTGGGGTAACTCTAACGAAGCAAGTAAAAGATTTGTAACAATAAAAGCTTTAAGGCATTAACAAAAAAAATGAAAAAATATCAAAATATTAAAATGGATCAATCTATAGGATTAATACAATCCCCATAAAAATCTCACACCATTATTCACTATTGTTAATAGTAATAAAAAAGACCATGCATGTTATTAGCATTAAAATAGACATCTGAAATGCAATCAAGTTGAAGATTCAGACATAATTCACATGTATGGATGGACATGTTTATTTTTTTTTTCTGTTTTCTTTTCAATTGTTTGTTTTTGTTTTTAATAAAGAAGACCTAAGTATATTCTAGAGAAAAAAAAAAAAGAAGACACTATCTTCAACAAATGCTGCTGGTCAAACTAGATATATTTACAATATTTCAATTAGATTGATACTTACTACCTTGCACAAAACTCAACTTCAAATTGATCAGGGACCTTAGTGTAATACCAGATACACTTAAACTGCTTTAAGAGAAAATAAAAAATAGGCTTGAGCTCATTAGCACAAGAAAATTCTTTCTTAAAAAAAATGTAGCTGGGTGGTAGTGGTTTATGCCTTAATCCCAGCACTTAGAAGGCAGAGGCAGACATGAATCTTTGTGAGTTTGAGGCCAGCCTGATCTACAGAGTGAGTTCTGGAACAGCCAGAACTGTTTCACAGAGAAACCCTGTCAAAAAACAAAACAAAATAAAACCAGAATACAAACACACAAACAAGCAAAAAAGAGTTTTAGCATAAATCAAGAATTAGTAAATGGGACTAAACAAAATTGAAATACTTCTGCATGGAAACAGACGTTGTTATTCAGACAAATCAGCAGGCTAAAAGATGGGAAATACCTTTTACCAACTATACATGCTATTTGTGATAATATTAAAAATTATAAAGAACCAAAACAAACAAAACAAAACAAATTAGACATCAACATAATATATAATCAAATTTTTCTTCTTTGTTCGAATGGAAACAGATACTGGGACAACAGCATGCTTGTCTCAGTGATGAAAGGAATCCAGTAAAAAGGACCAGGACAGAGATGGGTGAAATACATTCAAAGTAGAGTGGACAAGAGACAGAAATCAATATAAAAGTGTGATAAAATCCAAATAATGATGTGAACACCTGGTGTTTGCCCTCAATACATCTTTGGCGAGATTCCTGTTTTTAGATTCTACCCAGGATGAAAAGCGAAGATATGATAGAATTTATGTTGTGAACTAGATCCCTCTTCTATTTAAGAATGACATGGTGGATATTTAATGTGCTTACATTTCAGGTTTTGTAGTTATGAGAAACATACATAGTTAAACGTGTTATGCATTTCTGTTGCATAAAAAGAGAAAGCCAGAGAAAAATACTGCAAGGAACAAAAATGAATCCCTGTGAGTCTGTTTCTCTATTGAGCCCATAAAAAGGATTGTGCTGTGCCTTGTTGACTGGGTATGATTCTCTCAAACTTTCTCCCTGAGTTTCTCAAGGACTAGGACGACACAATAGGCATAAGAATTTTTGTTTTGTTTTTAAAATATATTCCTCAATTTTATGATATAAATATTTGTGTTCCTCTGGAATTCATGTGTTGCCAACATGTCTTTTCAAGACATGGGCTTGTAAGAACTGGTCAGATATGAGGATCTGTTACTTGAGGAGACTAAAGGTCTCATAGAGTAGGCTCCATGGCCATTCAAGTCTATTCTCTGCTGCATTATTCCCCAAACACTGGGCCTGCACCTGATCTTGAGCTACGAGAAAAATCAATGTCTGGTCGTTATAAATTGCCTCATTTCAGAAATGTTGTGGTAGCACAAAGCATAGCAAGACAGTTAATTTAATATGAGTTATATTAACAAACAGTCATTGAGAAAATTCTACTATCTTTCAGCTTTTCAGGGAGTAAATATGGGTGTCTGAATGAGAATTATTGGAAACAAGTCGTGATTAGTCTTATCTAAAAGACTAGAATTGCAATGTACCCTATTGGGCTTATCCAAATAATAGATCTAGTGTTACTTGAGGCTTTGTCGGCAACCCACACATGTAGTTGGACTCTATGTCCAAGCTTATGTATTACAAAATGTTACAAGTCTGTTGTAATAGGAGCAGTGGGGCTGCGTCCCTGGCACCCAAGCCGCCTGGCTAGCTTATGCCCCGAAATAACAACACACAAACTGTATTTTTTTAAACACTGCTTGACCCATTAAATCTAGCCTCTTCTCTGCTAACTCTCACACCTGGACTAGCCCATTTCTAATAATCTGTGTAGCCCACGAGGTGGCTTACCAGGGAGATTCTAGCCTACATCCATCCTGGGTTGGTACTTCATCGCATATGCCTCAGAGAGCAGAGCTATCACATCTGCCCGGGAGAGTGGAACATGGTGTCTCTGCTCCAGAGAGCAGAGCTGTCGAATCTGAGCTCACTTCCTCTTCCTCCCAGCATTTTGTTCTGTTTACTCCTCCCACTTATGTTTTAACCTGTGAGCCCAAGCAGTTTCTTTATTACTTAACCAATGACCTTCCTCCATCATTTCCCCTTTTTCTGTTTAAACAAAAAGGAAAGGCTTTAACTTTAACATAGCAAAATTACATATAACAAAACAGTTATCAAGTAAAAATTACAATAATCTTTATCATAACTAAGGAAAACTATAACTATAACTAACTATTTTTAACTCCATCAAAGACTCCAGAAAGATACAATATTACCTAAGCAAACAAGAAATAAGCAACTTTCAAACTCTAGAAATGAAAGAGACATCTTGCTGCCTGAACAGTCACCCAAAGTTCCTCTGTACCATTGGGGCATCCATCTTTGGCCTACAGGCCCATAGTTTCCAGCAGACATTTCCATAAAGCAGGGAATTTCAAAGGCAGTCACTATCTGCTTGTCCTGAAGAATGTCTTGGAGACTCTTTCATGAATCAGGAACCCAGAAAGATCATCTCACCTTTAGGCAAGTTCAGTAATCCTCTCTCTGCGGGTTCTCTGTGTCCAGTTTATGCAATAGTCCAGGCAAGAGCAGTTTTCTTGCCTAAATGGCTATCAAACTCCATAAGGATCCTCTTCGATGCCCATCTTTTTCTTGAAGTAAATTGGTGCTGCCAGGAGCAGAGTATCTCATTGTCATGAAAAGTCCTAAGTTGTTAAAACATTTAAAATGCCATATTCTATAATCTTGGAAAGATATAAAGAATGCCTTTCTAAAATGTATCTATGTACATCTAGAAAATCTTAACTAATATGACAACAAACTTGACTATTATGATTATCTATTAACAACCTATATACATTATATTTTTACATAAACTGCATAATCACAATACCTTAATCAATATCAGAAATACATATACATATAAAAAATTGACCTTAAATCTCTCTCAATAAAGCAAAATCTATACTAATGCAAATTATTCATATCTATATCATATCCCCCTTTAAATGTAAAAGAACGTTTATAAACCATATTTGGGAACATGGGCACAGTTTTTTCTCTCCAAACTGCTTCCTGCTGAATGGGGGCATCGTTAATTAGGTCTTTCATGGTATAACCTGTGCGCTAGTTTCATCTCAGTTGGCAGTTGAGCGAAGCAATTTTCTAAAGGTGTTCACAGCAAGCCTTCAGGAGGGCGTGGTCCATCATACCATATTGGGATAGAAGCAATCCACAGACTCTCACCCTCTGTGAAAACAAAATAAGAAACTCCTTTCCAAAGCATCATGTCCTTAGATCCAAATTTCAAAGTCACG
>NW_026068008.1:6356329-6357118 GCF_014885135.2 Alexandromys fortis
TATATGCTTTTAAATTTTACTTCTTTTTTTTCTTCCTTAAAGCATGTTTAAACAGCTCATCCTCTTCCACTGGTAATAGCATTGTGAGCCCAGCAAACTACGTAGGATTTTCAAGCTTCAACAATACTCTCAGTAGTTTCTGCATCATCACTGTTGTATTTCCTTTTGGCAGCTGCTACCACTACTAGCTTCTTGTAATGACAATGATTCCATATATACCTGTTTGGGTTCCTCTGACTGGCCCCTTTGACATCTATGAGGGTGACAGGAGTTAGCCACTGTTTGATTTTGCCTAGATCTCTGTGGAAAAATAAGATTAATAAAGCATTTATTAAGCACAGAAACAAAATGCAAAATGTGAAAACTGATGCAATCTTTGTCATTCTTAATTTTCTCTATGGTATCTTCAGTGTCTGATATTCTTTCTTCTATCTCTTGTATTCTGTTGGTAGTACTTGTCTCTGTAGTTCCTGTTCGTTTACCCAGATTTTCCATCTCCAACCTTCCCTCGCTTTGTTTTTTCTTCATTACTTCCATTTCATTCTTCAAGTCTTGAACCGCTTCCCTTACCTGTTTGATTGCTTTTTCTTGTTTCTCTTGGTTTTCTTGGGTATCTTTAAGCGATTTATTCATTTCCTCTACCTTTTTGTTTGTAATCTCTAATTGTTTATGGCAGTTTTTCACTTCCTGCTTAAGGTCTTCTATTATTTTCATATAGTTCACTTTTGAGTCGATTTCTTCTAATTCTTCTGGAGTAGGGTGTACAATTCTTCTTATTTCGGGATCCCT
>NW_026068008.1:6357565-6387671 GCF_014885135.2 Alexandromys fortis
CGTGTATAAGAAAGACAGCCCTGCAGAAGGAGCTGGGGGAGGGGGGTTTGTGCTCTCTTCCTGGATAGCACACACCCGTCCAGATGGAACTCCTCAGCACCTAAACAGGGCCGCCTGGTAGTCCCGTGATCCAGGGACAGAAGGAAGGACGGGGTAGGTAGTGCAGGATCCAGGAGAGCACAGGAGCCCCTGGAGCCCAGGCTGAGGGTGCCAGGCTCTCTTAACTGGGGACCTTGAGGCTCCCTTAATTTTCTTTAAGGAAATATACAAATGGTTAAACATGTGCAAAATTTAGAATATATCAAACAAAATCCCTCCTTTCCCATTGACTTTGGTCTTTTATTTTATTATTTTGCTCATGGTGCCTTAGTCACTGTTGTATCCCTGTGAAAAGACAGCATGATGAAGCAACTCTTATAAAGAAAGACATTTAATTTGGGGTTTATTCACAGTTTCAGAGGTTTACTCCATTATTGTCCCAATGGAAAATATGGCAGCATGCAGGCAGGTGCTGGAGCAGTTATTGAGAGCTACAAAGTAATCCTTAGGCAGAGAGAGAGAGAGAGAGAGAGAGAGAGAGAGAGAGAGAGAGAGAGAGAGAGAGAGAGAGAGGAGATTCTGGGCTTAACATGGATGTTTTAAATTCCCAGTAACCCTTTACCCCACAGAGGTACACTTCCAAGCTTTCAAATCCTTGTAAATAGTGCTACTTCCTGGTGACTACACACTGGGGGCATTACTGTTCAACCACACTGCACTCCCTGGCCCCCAAAGGTTTTTCCTTACTATAATGTAAACTGCATCCAGTTCAACTACTTATAGTGTCAGTGCTGTTTTAAAGTCCAAGATCAAGTTCTCTTATGACACTCAGGGCAATTTCTTAACTGTACCTCCTATAAATTAAAATTTAAAAAGTTCACATGCTTCCAACATACAATCACATAAAATATATATTGCTATTTAAAAATGGAAGCAAGGAAACAAGTACTGTTAGGAAATATTGGAGTGAAGAGAAACTAAAAACCGGTAGAGCTAATTCCAAATTCTACATCTCCCTGTTGGATTTCCAAACACTCTTCAGATTTCCAAGCCCTCTCAGCATTGCTGACTGCAACACACTTCTCTCTTTTGGGCTGGTTTATCTCCCAGATTCCCTTGCATGTATCCCATGACTCTGGCATCTCCAACATCTTGTGCTCTTTGACACAATTCAAGCTTCACTTTCGCAGCTTCTCATAATGGCCTCACTGAGCCTCCTTGAATGGTCAGCCCTGACACAGTCTGGCCTCATCAGATTTCCTTAGCAATGGATAGAAGTTACATGAAACTTTTTTTTGCATCCTTGACTCTAAATGCAGACCCATGTGACAAAAACTACCAAGTTCTGCTGTTTGCTGGAGCTTGTCCTTCACCCTCTTGTTTAATTACATTTACTTCACTTTTTATACCCTTGATGTTTTCTTTCATTGTTTAGCTTGCCTTTCATTCCATTTCAGAATTTGGAAGCTTATCTGGGTGAGGTCTTCCCTGGAGATCACCACTCTATTTATTCAACAACAGATTTTTCTTTAAACATTTTATCTTCTGGAGCACTGAGTTCAGATTCATAGTACATCCCAGAGCTCCTTTTCTCCTAAAACTGTATTTTTTAATTTTTTTGCATTTATCTTTGTACAGTTTGTTCCTTTTTCTTATAGATCTATGAAAGACTGGCTACTAGTCTTACAAGCTACAAAACACAGTTAATACTATGGTGTCTTAAAATCTCCTCTGACAAAGCCATTAATACAAGACCCTTCAGTTTAACCTCAGGCAGATTTTTAGGGTAAGGAAAAAAATCAGCTACATTCTTTGCCAAAATATACCAAGAATTGTCTCTAGGATACTTAATAAATTCTTCTCCTCTGTGACATCCTGACATTGCTTTCAGCACCTCTGTCTTTTATCATCATTCTGTTTTCTCCATTAGACCCTGCTTAAAACATTCAACTGTTTTCATAATCAGAAGTTCACATTAGGACAATAGGCCCCATGGTCAGGTCAAAAAATTATCAGATGACAACAATATTTCACTCTCTGGTACTAATTTCTATCTTAATGACTGTTATGTTGCTGTGATGAGCACTGAAACTCTTTTTAAAGAAAGCATTTAACTGGGGGTTTGTGTAAAGGTTTGACAATTCAGTCCATTATCACTATGGCAGAGATCATGGTGGCATGCTGGTAGGGCCAAGGACAGTAACTGAGGCCTACCTCTTGATCTGTAAGCAGATATAGAGAACCTGGGCTTAGAATGGGTGTTTGAAACCTCAAAGCCCACCTCCAGAAACACACTTCAAAAACTTTTAATCCCTCTAATCTTTTCAAATAGTGATTGGTATCTGGTGTTTAGCATTCAAATATATAAACCTATGAGTGGCATTCTTACTCAAATTACTAAACACGACAATGCATCTCTTCAGTCTATTTTTTTATTTTTGAAGTTAGATTTTAATTAAATTTCTCCTTTCAATTTCTCCCTTTCAAGTTTTCTCATAGACAAGACCCTACTCTCCTTCAAATTCATGGCTGATGTAAAACAGCCTGAAGTGGAGCTTGGTGCATGAGTGTTAGAGGCCTCACAGCGGGCAGTCACACCTTAAGTAAGGAGTTTATTGAGAGAAGGGTAAAGGGAGAAAGACAAATACAGAAAGAGGAAGAGGAGCCAAGAAGCAGTAAGCCTCTTCAGAAGAGAAGCCAGTGGGCAGGGGGAAAAATCAGGTTTGGGTGAAGCCTTTCTCTCTCTCTCTCTAGCTTATATATTCTTTTAATTTTTAGATTTTTTAAAAAATACCAATCCAAGTACCCACTCCTTCCCATCCTCTCATTCCCTCCCACCCCAACCCCTCCAGTCCTCAGAGAGGGTAAGGGACATTGTTTTCTGGAAGGACCCAGGCCCTCCCTACTATATCTAGCCTGAGCAAGGTATATACATTCAAAGAGAATAGGTTACCCAAAATCCAGTACATGCAGTAGGTGAAAATCCTGGTGCCACTGCCGGTGGCCCCTCAGTCTGTGCCCAGCAATTCAACTGTCAACCACATTCAGAAGGATGAGGTTGGTCCTATGCTTGTTCCTTTTCAGTCAGACTGGAGTTGGTAAGCTCCCATTAGCTCAGGGAAACTGCTTCAGTGGGTGAACCCATCACGGTCTTGACCTCTTTGCTCATATTCTCATTCCTCCCACTCTTCGACTGGTCTTTGGCAGCTCAGTCCAGTGCTCTGATGCAGGTCTCTGCCTCTGTTTCCATCGGTTCCTGGATGAAGATTCTATGGTGATATTTAATATTTTCATTAGTCTGACTACAGGGCATATCAAGATCGCCCCCCCCCTCCTCTATTGCAGGACCTTTGTATCTTTGCGTGAGATAATAGACCCTGGGTTGGCCAAGGTACTGCCTGGGTTTATCTTGCCAGGTTTATCTTGCTTGACAGGTTCAGCATAATGAATGAATCCTAATATTCCCACCTTTTTCTTATTATAAAAAGGTGGAGAAATTAACAGTGACAGCAAGTAGAACAGACATAGGGCTCCCAGGTTCTTAAGACTGCTTCCTGCTGATTTGTGGTTGATGAAACCTTGGGCCTGAGAAAGCTGGTGTACTGGCCACCTCCTGGGATAGCTAGTTGTTTCACTGCTGTCCAGGCTCTGTGGAATGTCTGCTGCCTCTTCTTGGACCTAGCAAGGTGCTGGCAAAGCAGAGGACAAGGTTAAGTTTAGAAAAAATATATACATTTCTTCACATCCTGTTGATTGAGGGATTAGGTCCTGGTGTTAGGATATCATCTTACCATTTATGAGAAATTGGTCTTGTGAGTTTGCCTCTTCTTCAGTCTGGTAGCAAGGTAAACCGTGCCTGGACTTTGGCTTGGTTCCTGCTATTCATCTGGCAAAGCTTTCAGTCCTCAAACTCCATTGGAGATCTTGAGAAGGATACATTTTACCTGAGTTATTGATTAAAAAACAACAGATACTTACTTGATTGGCTACCTAGACAGATATCCTGGGTCCCCCAAGGCATTGAGGGCAGATCTCAGGGCAATATTCGTGTTTCTATTGGAAGAGGTAGTGCTGTACAGCCCCAGATCCCACAGGATTCTGCGAAATAAGGACCTGTGGGAGGATTTGACTTTGTCTCAGGCTTCTGAGGCAGTTGATCCAGTGTCCTGTTGTTCAGGATATGAAAAGATCTTTTCAGCTGTTGCAATGAAAGGCAGGTTTGGACACTGGCAAGAACTTTCACTTGTGAAAGTTAATCTGAGATAAATCTTTATAACCTTAAAATTTTATAATCATGTAGAATATATTTTAAAGCAGAGTTGAATCACATAGATGATTTGTTGCAACAAACCTAACCATATATTTTTATCATCATTTAAAAATACATACCAATTTAAAATATTTGAAACTTATTTTTTCTGTCTGAGAGATACAATAAACAGCTTATTAGACATTATAACATTTTTAAGCAAAAATTATATGAACATATACGCACAGTTAAATTTATATTACCCATGCTCTCATAAATAGAGTTAAAGCTAGCTTATGTTCACACATAAGGTTAAATCAAAAGTCACATGTATACACATATATATTAAACAGGAGCTGAGTAAAATAAGTAGAAAGGGAAAACCCAAGTGTGCTGAATGAAACTAAGCTTGTTTTTCCATTTCTGTTTCCCATGTTGCAGACCCAACTGCCAGCACCTAATGAAAGGCAAAGCAGATTTGTTACAGGTGGATAGGGTCCCTGCATGAAGTGGGTGCTTTGGTGGGCACTGTCAAAAATCACAACATTGCCCAAACATGCCACATGCAACAGTCAGTAAAAGGAATTTAGAGACAAAAACCTAAGTAAAAGTCAAGATGACTCAAAGAGTACCCATAGTAAAGGCAGTTTCTAGGTCACCTAACCTGCCCTTCTTGTCCTTTGTCAAGATGCCGTGGAAGCATTTCCTTTAACCTTAAACAAAATGGGGGTGGTCACGTGTTTGCCAAAAGCAAGGATGGTGTCTGCCCACATATTGCAAGATACCTTATATATTCTAATCCATATGCTCTTAGTAAGACACAAATAAAGGATACAGACATTCAGAATCACATGCATATGGCCACACGATTCACACATACATCTGAGCATATGCTGCCAGTCTGCAGCTGGTGGGAAAGAGAAGCATGGCCCACCAGAGACAGAAAGTGTGGGAACAGAGAAAAGCAGCAGGAAGGAGAGGAGAGTTTCCACAAGTGAAGCAGGAAAATCCTTAACCTATAGTCTCTGACATTCCATAGACTAGAAAGGACCAGGTATGATTGGCACAGGCTGCCTTTGTGGTCCATCGGGCACAAAGTCAAGGTCCAGGACTCCAAGCCTGAGACCGTGTGTGCTCAGTACTGTATTTTTAAAGTGAATGAGAGAAACCACAGCCTAGATGCATCACAGAAACATAGCAAGAGGTAGGGGAGGTGAGAGGCCTACGACTACTGCTGATTCTGCCAGTGGTGGGTGTAGACTTCCGAAGACACTTATTTGGAAAAGCTACTGGATTGGAAGTTACAGGGATCTGGTGGTCCTCAAACTGCAGGCATGTTGGAGGCACTGCCAGGAGAGGCTGCCAAGTTTTACAGCACCAAATGTAAATTGTCATGAGGTAGAACTTGGCAGGTGACAGCCAGAGGCCTCATGGTGGGCAGCAGACAAATATAGCATTCAAGCAAACCTTAAGTAAGGAGTTTATTGAGAGAAGGGTAAAGGAAAGAGAAGAGAGAAAGAAGCACAGAAAGAAAGACGAAGAAGAGCCAAGAAGCAGACAGCATCTTCAGAAGAGCAGTAGGAAAAATAAATAAATAAATAAATAAATAGATTGGGAATGAGTAGAGCTTGTCTCTTAAAGGGACCTTTGCATCTGCCAGTGACATATCTCCAAGGATGCTGAGCTGGCCAAGGTACTGCCTGGGTTTATCTTGCCAGGGGACAGTGGCCAACATAATGCCTGAATCCTAACAATGATCTCTTTTTCCATCAGTTGGTTTTGCTTGTATATATGTATTTGTATGTACACATATAGTCCCCATAAATAACCTGTTGGTTGTTTGTATTGTAACTAGTATATATACTTTCAGGACTGACTGTTAAGCACTTGACAACTAATTGGGGGTTCTGCCCTAGGAACTACCCTGTTCCCAGATGTATTCCAGTAATACTTTCTTTGTGTGGGTTTTAGGCTTTTGGAATTTCCCCCATCAAAACTGGTGTGTTCATTGTGTTCAGCTCATATTTAGTGGGTTTGTTTGGTAAAAATTGGCAGGTGTACTTTGTGATAATACTAGGATACACAACCAGATTCAGTTTGTTAAAAATAGTGACAAAACTTGATATTTCAAACTTGTTGAACCATGAAAATGAATGATGTAATCTGAATATATTTTTAAACTACATATTTTTATAAATCTACAAAGCTTTTTACCATAATATTGACAGTCTGTCCTAGATTAAATGCAAATACTCTCTCTCTCTCTCTCTCTCTCTCTCTCTCTCTCTCTCTCTCTCTCTCACACACACACACACACACACACACACACACACAATAAATTGGATTTTGAACTCATAATGCACTTGCTAAGTTTGATAATTTGGTGATTTTTCAATATTTGCCAATACTCAGAACCTAGTTTTAAAGTATATAGAGAAATAATCTCTAAAATAAACATGATGAGATATTTAGAATATATGCAATGTAGCTTTATAAATACACTTCTATTGCACTGGTATAAAATTAGTCAACTGCTGCTAGTCTTTTAAAATAAATAACTTGGAAATCAAATAATCTAAACCCAAATCCTTCCATTTGAGTATTATTTTATATCATTTACGTACCATTTATATTATTCATATATCAGTGTCCAAGGTTAAATGTCCTTGAGGAAGCCTCAATGAAGAAGATATATAACTTCCTCAGACTTGGTGTAAAGATATGAAAATTCTCAATGGCTAGTAAATCTCAACTGCCAACTGTAGAATCATTTTAAGTCTCTATAGATGAGGTTGTATACTTTTGGTTGCCAGATAACTGTTGGAGCCAAATAGTACTTTTTAGCTTCCTTCTTCCCTCCCCCCATATCCCCCTCTCTCCATTCTTTCCTTCTTACTTTCTCTATTTATATTTTTGAGAAATTTGTCACAGTTCTTCATGTACCTCACACTAGACTTGAAATTACTTCATGCTTTAGAGTGACCTTAAGCTTTTGATCCTCCTATTTCTACCTCTTAAATTATTTATTTATTTATCTATTTATTTATTTATTAAAGATTTCTGCCTCCTCCCCGCCACCGCCTCCCATTTACCTCTTAAATTCTTATATTATAGCTCTGCATCGTTGATCCATTTAATGTGGTGCCGGAACAAATCCAGTGCTTTGTGCCTGCTAGGTATGTACTCTACCAGCTCAACTACATCCTCAACAACTGTACTAGATATCTTTCTAAAAGGAATGTTGAAAATGAGTTAATAAAAGTGACATAATGAGTGTCTCTGTCTCCTTTCATCGCCTGATGAAATGTTCAGGAGGATGCTTATATGTTTTTCTTTGGGTTCTCCTTCTTATTTAGCTTCTCTAAGATCACGAATTATAGGCTCAATGTCCTTTGTTTATGGCTAGAAACCAAATACGAGTGAGTACATCCCATGTTCCTCTTTTTGGGTCTGGCTTACCTCACTCAGGATAGTGTTTTCTATTTCCATCCATTTGCCTGCAAATGAAAGGAGACAGAGACAGAGACCCACATTGGAGCACCGGACTGAAATCTCAGAGTCCAAATCAGGAGCAGAAGGAGAGAGAGCACAAGCAAGGACCTCAGGACCACGAGGAATGCACCCACACACTGAGACAATGGGGATGTTCTATCGGGAACTCACCAAGGCCAGCTGACCTGGGTCTGAAAAAGCCTGGGATAAAACCGGTCTTGCTGAACATAGCAGACAATGAGGACTACCGAGACCTCAAGAACAATGGCAATGGGTTTTTGATCCTACTGCACGTATTAGCTTTGTGGGAGCCTAGGCAGTTTGGATGCTCACCTTACTAGACCAGGATGAAGGTGGGTGGTCCTTGGACTTCCCACAGGGCAGAGAACCCTGATGGCTCTTTGGGCTGAAGAGGGAGGGAGACTTGGTTGGGGGGGGGGGAGAATGGGAGGCGGCGGTGGGGAAGAGACAGAAATCTTTAATAAATAAATAAATAAATTTAAAAAAATCTAAAAAAAAAGAAAAAAGTGACATAATTAATTTATTTTTGTTGTGTTTTATGTGTATGTCTTGAAAGATGTTTATTACTTTCATTTTTATTCTATATTAAGGTGCAATTGATACATAATTTCTGCACATACTATGATTTAAAAAATATTTAGTTATATGTAGGCATGTTTCTCTATGTAATATTTTCATTTTCATGCAAGTGCTTGCGAAGGCTGGATGCATTGGATTCCCTTGAGCTGGAGTTATAGTTTGCTTTGACCTGACATGTAGATGCTGGGGGAATGAACCATAGCCCTTGAACGGGTTGCAAGTGTTCTTAAGCACTGAGCCAACTCAGAAGCACACATAACAATTTTAAGTATCTTTTCATGATTTATAACACACACACACATGAAACATAAACCCTGTCAGTCATGTGATGGCAAAATTTTCTCTATTTTTTTCTGTGTACTCATTCAGTTCATAAATTCCCTTACTATTGCAGAGTTTTTAGTTTCAAGTGATCCCTGTTGTCAATTTCTAGTGTAATAACTTATGCTATTTTACTTCTATTTAGAAAATCCTTACTGTGGCTATAGGTTGAAGTATATGCCACATATTTTTTCTTTAGAAATTTCATTCCTTTTATTATATTTAGGAATGAACCTTGTATCCCTAATATCTCCAAGACCTTTATCATAAAGGGGTGATTTTGTTTTTTGTTTTGTTTTGTTTTTCTGATGCTCTTGGTCCATTTGCAGATGAGTTTTGTGCAGGGTTAATGATGAGGATGTAGCTTCTTTTCTCTGCAAGTTGAAGTCCATGATTTTTAGCACTATCGGTAGATGATGTTTTTTTTTCTCCATTGTATATTCTTGGTATTATTGTCAAAGATTATGTAACTGTAGTCTAGTGGTCTTAAGCATGTTTCCTTAATCCTGTTTCTGCAATCTACATATCCATTTTGTGTTAATGCAATCATTATTTTAGTACTATGTCTGTGTAGTATAGCATGAAATCAGGTGTGGAAATACCTGGCATGGTTTTATGGTTCTTTTTTGTTAGAATTGCTCTTTCCATTTTCTGGTGCCCTCCTTATTTTGCTTTATTCAATGCCTTAATGTTTTGATTGTACATATCTTCCTTTGTCTCAAGCTTATATTTACTTCCAGGCTTTTAATTCTCCCCCCCTGCCTCCCCCCTCTCTGTTATTGTAAAAGGATTTTTCTTTCTTTTATTCATTTTTTTGTCATTGACTTATAGGAATAGTACTAAATATTATACAATAATTTTTTAAACTACTACTTTGTTGAAACTATCATCTCTCAGAGGTCTGGTGTTTTGGTGGAATCTCTAGAATCTCTAATTCAAAGTCCTATTATCTGTAAGTATGGATATATTGATTTTCCTATTTATATTCTCTTAATTTTCTTCTTTTTCACGCTTCTCCATCTATATTATATAAGAAGACAATACTTCTGATAGTAGACACCTTTGTCTTTTTCCTCATTTAGCACCAACTCTGAGTAATTTTTTACCCCGATAATGGTATAGGTGTGACATATATAGCCTTTATTATAGTAATATGTGCTGCCCCTATCTCTAGAGCTTTCATAACTTTTATTATAAAAGTATGTTGGATTTCTTCAAAGACTTTATACCTAATGAAATGATCCTTCACTTTGTCTTTTCAGTCTATTTATATGTTGGTAATATGTACTGCATGTTTTATTGAACCATTCTTGTACTTCTCATCTGAAACCAACTTGACCACAATGAGTGACATTTTCTTTAGATGACATGATTTCATTTAATCAGGAAGAATAGATTGTATTTTGTGGTTTAGTTTTATTTTCTTTTGTTTTTCTTTGTTCAGTTTTGGTATTAATGTGACACTGGCATCATCAAAATTATCTGCAAGTCTTCTGTCTTTTATATTATATGTAATATTTTAAGAACCATGGTTATGAATTCTTCTTTGATGTTCTGTTAGAATTATTTTGTAAATGCATTTTTGTGGGTCATTTTTAGTTGAAAAATTTTTACTGTAGTTCAAATATCTTTTTGTGAACATTTAAAATTAATTCATTGATTTGATTTTGAGTTTGATTTGAATTTTCATTAGTTTGATTTTGAATATTATACACATTCATGAATTCATATGCTCCTTTCTGAGTTTACAATTTTGTAGAATAGAGAATTTTTAAAAAGTATGACCTTATCATTTTCTGAGTTTTATATGTATGCAGGGTAGAAATACTATTGTTTTGTTGAAACACTACGATTGTCAACACAACACATTACAATAAGGGAATCACGTAAAGGGAATTCTTAGTGCTTGTGAGAAAAATACCAAAAAAGAAAACAAACAAGCAAACAAAAGAAGACAAGTACTGTGACCTCAATATCTTCAAAATACAAAGTCTTCTTTAGGTGTGCTTCTTGTAGGGAAAACTGTGTCTACTTCAGATTGTTCATTTAACTGGCTGTTGATATCTATCTATTTGCCTCTATAGAAAACCTTTTCCTCATGATTGCACACTTTACTCATGTGATTTTTCTTAATCTTTAGAGTATAAATTATCTGAATAAAGTTGGATATTGCAAAAGACTTTAGTCTGCCTCATTTATTGATTCCATTCTCCTGGGTCCCACCATCACTTAGAGTAGTAAACACATGATCAAAGTAACTTGGCAAGGAAAAGGTTTATTTGGCTTATAATGCCATATCAGTTCATAACCAAAAGAAGTCAGGACAAAAACCCAAACAGGACAGAAACCTGGAGGATAGAGAAGCCATGGAGAGACACTACTTACTGGCTTACTCATCATGGCCTCCTCTGCCTATTTTCTTATAGAACCCAAGAACACAAGTCCAGAAATGGCTTCCCAGAAAGTGTGCTGGGTTCTTCTCTACCAATTGCTAATTTAAAAAATGCTTTAAAGCTGAATCATATGAGAGCAGTCTCTCAACTGAATTTACCTCTTTTCAGATAACTCTAGCTTGCATCAAATTGACGTTGAATTATTTTATACAAGATATACCTGTTTTAAAATCTATCTTTTATTTATAATTTATTGATTTGGGTCCTCTATTTATTTGGATTAACTTAGTTAAGGGTTATTCAATCTTAATCATTTTTTCAAAGAGCTAACTCATTCTTTTATTAGTTCATTGTTTTTATTTTATTCTTATTTCACTATTTTCTTTTGACTACTTATTCCTGCTTTCTATTTTTTTGATTTTTTAATTTAAATTTTGATCTTTCTGTTTCCCTTTATTGTTGTTGTTTTCTAAATGCCTTCATGTTCTTCAATAAATTATTAGTTGTTATCTGACGAATTTTTAAATTTAATTTTATCATTTCATTTGTGTCACTGTTGCCTAAATTTTGTTTGAAAACTAATTTTTTATTGTAGGTTCTCTTCTTGTTTAGGAATGATATAATTGTTTCACATCAATTTTATCTTATTGTGAATTTATTTTTATTCAAAATGTATTTTATTTCAAAATTTGCTTCATGATTTCTCCATTAATTCTACAACCATTTCATAAAATTTTGCTTAGTCTCTGAATTTAAATGGGCTTAGGTTACCAATCATAGTTGTAACAAAACAGTTACTGAACTTACGTATTATGAATTTACATTTTCGGTTCTGCTTGCTAGTAGCCATATCTGAGACTTCTGTATAAGACAAGCATATAGTTTTGAATTAAAAATGTCTTCATAATGTCTTTGACTTGTTGCCTTGAGGAAATTATAACCCCTTCGCATGTAAGCTCTACAGCCTATGAAAAAGATATGGCTGCCGTTACAGAGAACCTTGCTATACATTAATATGATTTACAATCATCACCTTTCCATATAATTATTCTGATTATTTCATGACAGGGATAGTAGTAGAGGAATGTGTGCTATTATAAATTGTTTGATAGTCATATTGAGAAAATATTCATCATATTTTATTATGTAGACTTAATGGCAACTATGTAACATTTTTCAGTTAAAATGTGAAGAGATACACAAAAATAAAACAAAGGTGCCACTGGGGATTAAAATTTAGGCAGGTATGTAATAAATGCCAAAAAGCTTGTCTTATACAATTATTAGTTACCAAAATAAATGGTATAATTGGATAAATACGGTGTTAGAGACATTGATATTTTAGTTCCTTATATTGTCTAAACATTGACAAAATAAGCTACTTTTCTAATTTTGCTCTGAGCAACATGGGATTCTTTGACATTAAAGCCGCAATTATTAAACACATTGGAATAAACAGAAGTTACATTATTTGGAATATTTCTTTCTCTCTTTCCTTTCTTATTTTTGTTCTATATGAAGTTTTAGACTGCCCTTTTTATTGTTTTGAATATTGGAATGGGTGCCCTCATACATATTTTATTGAATTTGAAATTTTTTAGTGTACTTAGTATACTTACAGTCCTGGAGATACGTATACACATACTCAGTTATGTTTTCTATACATCTGTATATATGAACATGGAATATTTCTTAATAACGCTGCTTATTAAGGATAGTATTTCCTGTTTTATACTCTTCAGTATTTTTCAGAAATCTGTTAACTGTGAATGTGTGACTTTATTCCTGTACCCTTTATTTCGTTCGGATTGTTTATGCATCTGACATATGGATCACACCCTTAGAAAGAAAAACTTTGTCTTTACTCTGTATTTAATGAAAGGTCTCTAACACTAACCATGCTGGAAAAAAATGTCTATTTTTGCTGTGAACCACAGTGATACTTGGCGGTCAGATAATGAATCTTTGTGTTTTGTTGCTGCTATTACTTGGAACACTGTATCTTATGATTGATGTATTTGCGTGCAAGAAGTTCACTTAAGTTGAAAAAACTACCTACTATATAGTCAGAAATAATGGTGATGTGCAAAATTATACCTTTTTTGTACTTTCCTGAAGGAAAAGTGAGCATTAGTGTGTTAGAGTCTGAAAGTTTCCTTGTAATGCATGATGACCTTGTCAAGATCTTGACAAAAGCCTTAGGTGAGTATATTGTGCATGCTTCATCAAGCTTTAGGCTTGTCAAAGGCATGATCCGCTGTTGTATCTACCTTTCATTTCTCAGTAAGCCTGTCTGAGGGTGTATCATAGAAAAAAGAAAAAAAAGAAAAGAAATGAATAAAGACTTGAAGCAAACAATAGCTTCTGTCTGCTCTCTACTGCTTGAACAAGTATTACTATCATTACATCTAAATTTATATATTAGGTATAGATGATAGTCAATTTCAGAAATTGGAGCTTCCTAATCAATGACTTTATTTTATCCCCCTTTTTTCTGGTTATGTTTTCTGTGTGACATGTTTCTTCATATCAATTCTAAATCTGTCAAGAGCATACTAGAAGTTTCAACATCAGTAGCTAGATACATTTCTAGTATCTCTAAATGTTTTACACAGGTTAATTATGCAGGTAATAAAAGTTGTTAACTTGTCTGTTTACGGCCAACTCCAATTAACAAGTTGCTTCATAGATGGTCTGAAAAGTACTTGTCCTGGCCATCTTCCACTATCATTAAAACACATAGAATTTGACCTGGGAATATTCTACAGTGTCATTATGATTTGATTACTAGATGTTATTAGATCTAATAATGACATTTTCTTGGATTCCAACACCTAACACATCTCAGATATCAACTTTTACTTTTCTGATTTAAAGATTCTCTTTGGGTTCTTAGTCTCAAAACATTTTTTTTTCATTTTATTGATTTTTATTGAGCTCTATATTTTTCTCTGCTCACCTTCCTGCCTCTCCCCTCCCATTCAACCCTCTCCCAAGGTCCACATGCTCCAAATTCACTCAAGAGATCTTGTCTTTTTATACTTCCCATGTAGATTAGATCTATGTATCTCTCTTTTAGTGTCCTCATTGTTGTCTAAATTTTCTGGGATTGTGATATGTAGGCTGGTTTTCTTTGTGTTATGATTAAAACCACTTATGAGTGTGTAGATGTGATAATTGTCTTCTGGGGCTGGGTTACCTCACGCAAAATGATGTTTTCCATCTCCATCCTGCAAAATTCAAGATGTCATTATTTTTTCTGCTATATAGTACACCATTGTGTAAATTAACCACATTTTCCTTATCTTCTTCGGCAGAAGGGCATTTAGGTTGTTTCCAGGTTCTGGCTATAACAAATAATGGTGCAATGAACATAGTTTAGCACATGTCCTTGTGGCATGATTGAGCATCCTTTGGATATATGCCCAAAAGTGGTATTACTGGATCTTGTGGAAGGTTGTTTCCTAATTTTCTGAGAAATTACCACACTGACATGCACAAGGGTTGTACCAGCTTGCATTACCACTAACAATGCAGAAGTGTTCCCTTTTCCCCACAACCTCTCCAGCATAAGTTGTCATGAGTGTTTTTGATCTTGGCCATTCCTATAGGTGTAAGATGGAATCTCAGAGTTGTTTTGATTTGCATTTTTCTGATGACTAAGGATGTTGAAAATTTCCTTAAGTGTCTTTCCACCATTTTCGATTCCTCTATTAAGAGTTGTCTGTTTAGGTCTGTAGTAAATTTTTTATTGGTTTATTTGTTCTTTTGATAACCAATTTCTTGAATTCTTTTTTATATTTTGGAGATCAGACCTCTGTCTGTTGTGGGGTTAGTGAAGATCTTTTTCTATTCTGTAGGCTATCATTTGGTCTTGTTGACTGTGCCCTATGCTTTACAGAAGCTTTTCAGTTTTAGGAGGTCCATTTATTAATTGTTTCTCTAACTATCTGTGCTGCTGGGCTTAAATTTAGGAAGTGGTTTCCTGTGCCACTGCATCCATGTGTACCTCCCACTTTCTCTTCTACAAGATTCAGTGTGGCCGGCTTTATGTTGAGGCCTTTAATCCATAAGAACTTGAGTTTTGTGCATGGTGATAGACATGAGTCTATTTTCATTCTTCTACATGTTAATATCCAGTTATGTCAGGACATTTGTTAAATATGCTTTTTTCCCATTTGATATTTTTGCTTTTTTGTAAAAAATCAGGTGTTCAAAGCTGTGTGTATTAATATCCCAGTTCCGTTGGTCCTCCTGTCTGGTTTTATGTGAATACCAGGCTGTTTTAGTACTGTAGCTCTGTAGTAGAGTTTGAAGTCAGGGATTGTGATGCCTCCAGAAGTTCTTTTATTGTAGAGGTTTGTTTTGGCTATCCTGGGTTTTTTGCTTTTCCAGATGTAGTTGAGTACCATTCTTTCGAGTTCTGTGAAGAATTTTGCTGGGATTTTGATGGCCATTGCATTGAATCTGTAGATTGCTTTTGATAAGACTGCCATTTTTACTATGGTCATTCTGCCTACTCAAGACCATGGGAGAGTTTTCCACTTTCTGGTATCTTCTTCAATTTCTTTCTTAAAAGAGTTAAAGTTCTTGTTAAACAAGTCTTCCACTTGTTTGGCTAGACTTACTCCAAGATATTTTATGCTATTTGTGGCTATTGTGAAAGGTGATATTTCTCTGATTTCTTTCCCATCCCTTTTATCATCTGTGTACAAGATGGCTACTGATTATTTTTTTTTTGTTAGCTAATCTTGTATCCTTTTAAATTACTGAAAATATTTATGAGTTGTAGAAATTTCTTGGTAGAATTTTTGGGATCACTTATGTAAACTATCATATCATCAGCAAATAGTGAGAGTTTGGCTTCTTCTTTTCTAATTTGAATCTCTTTGATCTCCTTTTGGTTTCCTATTGCTCTAGCTAGGACCGCAAGAACTATATTGAATATATATGGACAGAGTGGACAATCTTGTTTTGTGCCGAATTTCAGTAGGATCGTTGGGAGTTTCTCTTTATTTATTTTGATGTTGGCTGTTGGCTTGCTGTATATTGCCTTTATTATGTTTAGGTAGGTTTCTTGAATCCCTGCTCTCTCCAAGACCTTTAACATGAAGGGATGTGTATTTTGTTGAAAGCTTTTTTGGCAATGAATGCGATGATGATGTGTTTTTTATTTTTCAGTTTGTTAGTATAGTGGATTACATTGACAGGTTTTTATATGTTGAACCATCCCTGCATCTCTGGGATCAAGCTGACTTGATCATGGTGTATGATGGTCCTGATGTGTTCTTTAATTTGATGTGCCAATATTTTGAGTATTTTTATATCAATATTCATGAGTGAGATTGGTATGTAATTCTCTTTCTTAGTAATATCTTTCTGTGATTTTGGTATCAGGGTAATTGTAGCCTTATAAAAAAAGTTTGACAATGTTCCTTCTTTTTCTTTTGTGTGGAATAATTTGCAGAGTATTGACATTAGTCCTTTGAAATTCTTGTAGAATTCTGAGCTGCAACCATCTGGTCCCAGGCTTCTTTTGTTTGGGAGATTTTGATGACTGTTTCTATTTCTTCAGCAATTATAGGTCTGTTGCTTATCTGGTCTGGATTTAATTTTGGTAAGTGATATTTATGCAGAAAGTTGTCCATTTCCTTTAAGTTTTCCAATTTTTGGAGTACAAGATTTTGAAATATGACCTGATGATTCTCTGTATTTTCTCTGTGTTTGTTGTTATGTCCCCCTTTTCACTTCTGATTTTGTTAATTTTGGATATTCTCTCTCTGTCTTTTGGTTAGTTTGGATAAATGTTTGTCTATTTTGCTGATTTTCTCAAAGAACCAACTCTTTGTCTTATTAATTCTTTGTATTATTCTCTTTGTTTCTATTTTGTTGATTTCAGCTCTCAATTTGATTAATTTTTGCCATTTGTTCTCTTGGGTGAGTTTGCTTCTTTTTTTCTAAAGTATTTAAATTTCTGTTAATTTACTAGTGTGGGATTTTTTTTAAGCTTCTTTATGTAGGCACTTAGTGCTATGAACTTTTCTCTTAACACTGCTTTCATTGTGTCCCATAAATTTGGGTATGTTGTGTTGTCATTTTCATTGAAGTTTAGAAAGTCTTTAATTTATCCCTATATTGCTTCCTTGACCCACTGATGATTCATTTGAGCTTTGTTTAATTTCCATGTGTTTGTGGCCTTTCTGGAATTAGTATTGCTGTTGACTTCTAGTTTTAAACCATCATGATCTGGTAAGATACTTTGGGTTATTCCAATATTTTTGTATTTGTTGAGGTTTGTTTTGTTACCACGTATGTGGTCAATTTTTGAGAAGGTTCCATGAGGTGCTGAGAAGAAGATATATTCTTTTTGGTTTGGATGGAATATTCTATAGATATTTTTAAGTCCATTTGAGTCATAACATCTGTTACTTCCCTTATTATCTCTGTTCAATTTTTGTCTAACTGACCTGTTCAGTGGTGAGAGGGAGAGATGAAGTCTCTACTCTTAGTGTGTGCTGTCTAATGTATGATTTAAGCTTTAGTATTTATTTTACATATGAGGGTGCCCTTATATTTAGGGCATAGATTTTCAGTACTGAGATTTCCTCTTGATAAATTTTTTTTCTGTGACTAATATGAAATGTTCTTCTTTGTCTCTTTTGACTGATTTTAGCTTGAAGTCTATTTTGTTAGATATTAGAATAGCTACACCAGCTGTGTCTTAAGTCCATTTGACTGGAATATTTTTTCTCAATCATTTACTCTGAGATGATGTGTATCATCGTTAAGGTTGTGATAGGTTTCTTATATGTAGAAGAATGGATTTTGTTTTTGTATCCAATCTGTTAGCCTGTGTCTTTTTATAGGTGAGTTTTGTCCATTTATATTAAGGGATATTAATGAACAATGATTGTTATCTTTTGTTAATTTAGTTTTCATTGGTGGTGATGTTAATTTGTGCATTTTTTCCTTCCTGTAAATGCAAATACACTGCGAATTCTTACTTTCTGCTCTCTCATTGCGGGGATAAATATGCTCATAATTATATACACCAGAATAATCCAAAAAATTTTTTGAGAATTTTTATACTGTTTTCTTGCAGTTGCTGTGTCATTTTACATTCAACCTACAATGATGTTAGTTAAATTCTACATGTCTTCATTTACCTAACTTTTTTTTCTATGTTTTCCTTTACAATAATAACTCTAATTGATATCCAAAGGCAATACATTTGGATATGGCTGTGATTTGCATTTCCTAGTGTTGCTTGATTCTGTTTACTTTTTCACATTTTACTTGACCATTTGTGTACCTTTTTCAGAAATACATTTACTATGCTTTCTTAGTGTTTTATTTTTAAATTGGCTTGTTTTTATTGTTGTAAAAGTATAGGAGTGCTCTCTATAGTGTATATATTACTCTTTTTATCACATATGTTTTATAAATATTCTCATTCTCTGGGTAGCCTTTGCAGTTTGCTATTGTCCATCAGATTTTTCCAATTTGATCAAATTCATCCATTTGGTAGTTTAAAAATTTCCTCAAATGACAAGATATTTTTAAAGGAGGAAAAAGATGAATTAAAGGTTATTTAATGCTTTGAGGATAATTATTCTCTAAAGTTCATATATTGGTTATCTTTAGAACCTACATATTCAGCATCAATAAAAAACTATTGTTGTTAAGACTACACAATGGAAATTCTTATAAAAAATAGCAACAACTATTAACCACAAATTATATCACTCTGGAAGTGCAAACTTTCCCTCTATATGTTTATGTCTACATGCACTGATCTTGGAATTACTTAGACAATCTGTATCTCAATGGTTGCAAACAAACAATAGAACTATCCCTATACCTGCTAAAAGAAAGAAGCAAAAACAACCAGCAACAGTGGTTTACAGAGTAAGGCACAAGGAGAGATTCTTTTTCTAAGAAACATAAAATCCTGATTTATCCTTAGCACAGCAGCAAACAATATCAACAACAAAATCATAGCACTTTTATACATAATTCCAAATGTTAAATGAGATCTACAATACTACTGTGAGACATAGTGTTTTTTTTTTTTCAATTAGAATATTGAAAGGACAATATAAAGGCCCAAGTTGGTCTTTAGAGAGTCCCATGTTCATAAAACTAATAGTTGGCAGAAGTGAGAGTCTCACTTAAATGTATCTCCCAAATACCAAATTTTCACCATTGTGTCAAATTTACCTTGGCAAACCAGGTCAAGTTTTATGGAGAGTGATGAAGAGAAGCATAATATGTGAAGAAAAGCAAATAGAATGAAATGAGTTAGAGCAAGAGTAGTGAAGAACCATGAATTAAATTAACTGAAATCTTAGCGTTTCCTTCCAGAGCAATCATTAGCCCTTTTTTTGACCTGTGAAAATTTGTTCTCACTTCCTTCCTGACATTATCCCCTCTCAGTGATTAAAATGCCAAGTTTATTCAACTAATTGGAAGAGGCTGCAGGTAAAATGAAAGAATCTAAACACACACACACACGGAGGCAGAGAGAGAGAGAGAAAGAGAGAGAGAGAGAGAGAGAGAGAGAGAGAGAGAGAGAGAGAGAGAGACCATTTGTTTATATTCGACAATTTAGAACTGAAATCTTATGCATGAATTAACAAAATTTTGGGTCCTTGAATATGTACACTTATGAGTTAAATCAATCATGAAAGTTAAAATTCTAGTAAAATCCATTATCACATTAAGCTATAATCATCAACTCTCATTTTATTTTTGGGTGTCTTTGACTCTTCCACGTTACTATGAGGGGATTTGATATGTTCTCCTTAATAGGTTTGGCGGTTATATTAATGAAATATGGGGCAGAATTTCCTTATCTTTGATATAATTTCATGGTTACATTCCTGAGGGTTGATTTGACTAATGAAAAGAGTATTTAGACTAATAATACAGGACAGATAATGATAACTTTGTTGTATAAGACAGTGGAAAGATTCCAAACCATTGTTTTGTGCTCTAGCTTCAGTACAATATCTTCACAGTTGACTATTTAATTAGTGTAACTAATTAAAACAAGCAGTTAATCATGAATTGACTCCCTCTAGGAAATATAAAACACAGTAAATTCAATTATTAGAAATAGCTCCTCATACTTCCATTTTGAAGGTAGTTTAAGTTGGATTACAGATTTTGTTATCAAATAAGCCACCCTTATGTAGAGAAATCTGGATAAAATGAGAGCATGAAGTAACAAACTGGAAACCAGCTATTTTACACACTTTTCTCTGGGTCATTTGGACAAGAGAAAGGAAGAAAAAGTTTCTTCTTTTCTAATTCCCTTCATTTTCCTGCTAGTACATGAACATTTTCACATGCAGTCTTGGCGAGTTAGAAAAAATACAGTATTTTAAAAATGAATGTGAAGGAGCTAAGGAGATGTCTCATTAGGTTATGCCAAGCCTGAAGATCTGAGTTCAAACTCAGCACTCACGCGGCCGAAGGAGTAAATGGATTTACACATGTTATCCTCTGACTTTCATAGGAATCCTCAGCATTCAGGCATGCATGTGAATGCTCATATAAATGCATATACTAACATATAATCACACAGTAAAACATAATCAAAAATGTTTAAAGAAAAGAATGAGTGGGCAAATAAGATTATATATTTAGTAGTCAAAATGATACTTAGCTCAGGTAAGCTGTTTCATTGAGTATCCCCATGATGGTCTGACCTCTTTGTTTGTATTCTCACTCCTCTCTCTCTTCAACTGGACTTGGGAGCTCAGCCTAATATTCTTCTGTGGTTCCATGCATCTTTTTCCACTAGTCACTGAATGGAGGTCCTACTATAAAATTTAAGATAGTCACTTGGCAACAGGGTAAAACCAGTTCTCATACCTGCTCCATTATTACTTAGGTTCTTAGTCAGGGTTTGTGTATTCCTGAGAATTTCTCTAGTAGCAGGTTTCTTGGTAGCCCCATAATGGCTCCCTCAAACAATATATCTCTTTCCTTGTTCTCCACCTCTGTCCTTCCCTCATCTTGATAATTCCATTCCCTCTAGTTCTCTTTTCCCCACCCTTCTCCCCTCCTCTCTTCCCTTTCTGCCTTCCATTCCCCCCACCACCACCCCAATGCTCCTTATTTTCTCAGGAATCTTGTATATTTCCCAATCCCAAGGGATCTATGTATGTTTCTCTTAGTGTTCTCCTTGTTAAATATTGTCTCTGTGGTCATGGACTTTAGGCTCCTTACCCTTTGCTTTATAGTTAGTATTCTTCTATGACTAGGTATATATCATGCTTATCTTTCTGGGTCAGGGTTACCTCACTCAGGATGTTTTTGTTTGCTTGTTTGTTTCATCCATTTTCACACAAATTTCAAGAAGCCATTGTTATTTACCTCTGAGTAGTACTATAATGTGTAAATGCACCACATTTTCTTTATCCATTCTTTAGTTGAGGGGCATCTAGGTTGTTTCCAGGTTCTGGTTATTACAAATAATGCTGCTACGAAAATAGTTGAACAAATGTCCTTGAAGTATGATGATGTGAAATTCCCCTCTATATGCTGTGATTACCACTGATTAATAAAAAACTGCTTTGGACATATAGCAGGGCAGTGTTTAGTTAGGTGGGGAAAAATAAACTGAATGCTAGAAGGAAGGAGGCAGAGTCAGTGAGAAGCTATAGAGCTGCTGCTGGAGACAAATGCTGAAAGTTTGCTGGTAGGCCACGTGCTCATGGTGATGTACAGATTAATGGAGATGGGTTAAATTAAGATGTAAGTGTTAGCAAATAAAAAGCTAGAGATTATGGTGCAAGCAGTGGTTTAAATAATATGTTTTTTATGTCATTATTTCAGGAGTCTGGGAAGCCAGGAAATGAAGAAGTGGCTATCCTTACTACAAATTGGTGCTCCAACGTGTACTAGCTAAATTCACATAAAACCAGATAAAGCTTGAAAATAATTTTTAGATATAAAAGAACAGAGTTTAGCACAGTTTCTTGGTAGCCACATTTCTTTTTCTAGATTGGCATACGGTGAGCAAGACACCATAAATTTCAGTAAAAAATGTGTGGCTTCATTTAAAAAAAATGATGGCTTTGTGGTTCACCAGCACAAATGGCTCCAACTTTTTCAGGAGCTCTGGCTACAGTGCATTTGAATGATGTCTGTGAGCAGACTGCTTGATTAATGGCAAAATAGACCCTTTGTGGGCATGAAAAGGGGGCTGTGAGCATGGCTCTTACTAAACAGACCTCTGCTCTACTGTGTTGGACTGGGTGGATCCAAAACACAAAAGGCTTAGAATTTTAAGAAGCGCTTCTGGTCAGAAAATAATTACAGATACACATTTTTTAAGACAAATTCAGGTAAAAAAGACCTCTAAATGGGTCACAGTGTTAGGTAAATATACATAGGCTTGGGAGAGAGAGAAGAAAAGGAGTACAGAGAGTTATAAAAATAAATAGATGTTTTATAAAAAATAAAACTAATTTTTTAAAGAGACAGAGTAAACATATAGAAAAAGTAATAGGAAATGTTCAATATCCTTAGTCATCAGAGAAATGCAAATCAAAACAACTCTGAGATTCCATCTTACACCTATAAGAATGACCAAGATCAAAAACATTGATGACAACTTATACTGAAGAGGTTGTGGGGAAAAGGGAACACTTCTGCATTGATGGTAGGAATGCATGCTGGTACAGCCCCTTTGGATATCAGTGTGGAAATTTCTCAGAAAATTAGGAAAAAACCTTCCTCAAGACCCAGTAATAACACTTTGGTGTACATATCTAAAGGATGCTCAATCATGCTACAAGAACATGTGCTCAACTATGTTCATAGCAGTATTGTTTGTCATAACCATAACCTAGAAACAACCTAAATGTCCTTGACTGAAGAATGGATAAGGAAAATGTGGCATATTTACATAATGGAGAACTACATAGCATAACATCTTGAATTTTTCAGGAAAATGGATAGAGCTAGAAAACATTTATTGTGAGGTAACATAGACCCAGAAAGACAATTATCACATGTACCCACTCATAGGTGGTTTTTTAACATAAAGCAAATAAAAGCAGCCTACAAACGACAATCTCAGAGAACTTAGACAACAATGAAGACACTAAGAAAGACTTACATAAATCTAATCTACATGGGAAATAGAAAAATACAAGATCTCCTGAATACATTGGGAGAATGGGGACCTTGAGGGAGGATTGAAGGGGGAGGGGAGAGGGAGGGAGGGGAGCAGAGAAAAATGTAGAGCTCAATAAAAAAATAAAAAAGAAAAGGTAATAAAGAAAGAAAATAAGCCACATAAAGATGGTATATGCACAGAGAGTCTGGATTATGCATATTATTGTATTTTCTTTAAATTTTTTGACTATGAAGGAGCTAAATACAGGGAGACATTTCATTGTCTAGGCTGCTAAGGTAAACCAACATATATATTGTAAAGGTGTCTTGACTTGAAAATATGCGTCTAAGAATATGTTGCTTTGGAAAAGAGATTATTCTTTTGTTTCCCCAGAGGATGAGAACCAGACTAATGTGATTTGATGACCAATACCTCCTGAAAGGTCTCCATTAACAGCCCCCCCCAAAATACTCTACCCAATAAACATCAGGAAGTAGTTTGGGGAGAAACTTGCCCATATTCCCAAATATTGTTTATAAATGTTTCTTTAAATTTAAAGGGTGATATGTTATAGATATTTTCATACATATGTATCTTGGTTTATTAATACTAGTTTAAGGTCAATTGTATTATACTGTGTATATATATTTTGGTCTTGATTAAGGTATTATGATTGTGCAGCTCATTTAAAATGTAATGTATAATTTAAAAATATAGGTAAATAGAGAGTCATCCATATTAGTCAAGCTTACAGTAATGATAGTTAGATTTCCCAGATGTACAGATATGTATTTCAGATTGAAAGGGATTTTTTTCAAATCTATTGAAGAGTAGAGAGCATGGCATTTAAAGTGTTTTAAGAATATAGGACTTTTTTTGGACAGTAAGACATATTTGCTTCTGGGAGCATCAATCTACTTAAAGAGGAAGATGGGCATTGAGGAGTCTCCTTATGAAATTGGTTAGCCATTTGGGCCAGAAACTGCTCTTGCCTGGACTGCTTGATGAACTGGACATGCAGGACCCTCAGAGTAATGACTGCTGATCTTGCCCAAGGTGAAGATGATCCTTTGGGTTCCTGCTTCATGAAAGACTCTGCTAGACATTCTGCAGAATAGAGAAAAAAGTGACTGGCAAACTGCCAATATAGGCAGAACTGTCTTTGAAATTTCCTACTTCATGGAAAAGTCTGCTGGATACTATGGGCCTGTAGGCTGAAGATTGATACCTCAATTATACAAAAGAACTCTGGGTGACTGTCCAGGCAGCAAGATGTCTCTGTCAATTCTAAAGTTTTAGAAGTTGCTTACAATTTACTTCCTGTTTACTTAGGTATTATATTCTTCTGGTGCCTTTGATGTAATTGAAGAATTTATAGTTTTAATTATAGTTTTCCTTAGTTATTATAAAAGATAAAGTAAATATAAATATTTAACTGTAATTCTTGCTAGATAACTCTTTTGATATATGTAATTTTACTCTGCTAAAGTTAATACCTTCCTTTTTATTTAAACAGAAAAGGGGACATGATGTGGGATTTCCCTCTGTATTCTGTGATTAGCATTAATGAATAAAGAAACTGCTTTGGACCTATATCAGGGGAGAATTTAGCTAAGTGTGGAAAACTAAAATGAATGCTGGTAGGAAGAGGTGGAGTCAGTGAGAAGCCATGGAGCTGCTGCTGGAGATAGACATGCTGAAAGTTTTCTGATAGGCCATGACTTCATGGTGATACACACATTAATGGAGATGTGTTAAATTATGATGTAAGTGTTAAAAAAAATAAGAAACTGAAGGTAATGGGACAAGCAGTGATGTAAATAATGTTTTCTATGTGATTATTTCTGGAGTCTGGGTGGCTGGGGAATGAACAAGTAGCCCCCTCCTTACTACAGTATGGATGAGCATCCTTTAGGTATATGCCCAAGAGTGGCACTGCTGGGTCTTACAGAAGGTTGATTTCCAATTTTCTGAGAAACCATCATACTGATTTCCAGAGTGGTTGTTCATGTTTGCATTCTACCAACAATGGAGGAGTGCTCCCCTTACTTCTGCATCCTCTCCAGCATAAGCTATTATTGGTGGTTTGACCTTTACCATTCTGAGAGGTGAAAGATGATATATCAGAGTCATTTTGATTAGTTTTTTTCCTAATAGCTAAGGATGTTGTTGGCTTTCTTATGTGTCTTTCAGCCATTTGAGATTCTTCTGTTGAAAATTCTCTGTTTAAATCTATACTCCATTTTTAATTGGATCATTTGATACTTTGATATCTAATTTCTTGAATTATTTATATATTTTGGAGATTACTCCTCTGTCTGATGTGGGGTTGGTAAAGATCTTTTCCCATTCAATAGGCTGCCTTTTTGTCTTATTGACTGTGTCCTTTGATTTACAGAGGCTTCTCCGTTTCAGGAGGTACCATTTCTTTGTTGTTGATCTCAGTGTCTGTACTACTGGGATTATATGTAGGAAATAATTTCCTGTGCCTATGCATTGAAGGTTACTTCCCACTTTCCTTCTATGAGGTTTGGTTGGTCTTTAATCCATTTGGAGTTGAGTTTTGTGGATGAAGATAGGTATGAATTTATTTGCATTCTTCTACATGCTGACCTCCAGTTATGTAGCAACATTTGTTGAATATGCTTTCTTTTACCCATTGTGTAATTTTAGCTTCTTTGTCAAAAATTAGATGTTCATATATTTGTGGATTAAGAATTGTGTCTTTAATTCAATTCCTTTGGTCAACCTTTCTGTTTTTATGCCACCAAGCTGTTTCATTACTGTAGGTCTATAATAGAGTTTGATGTCGGGTGTGGTGATGATTCTGGAAACGCTTTCATTGTGTAGAATTGTTTTGGCTATCCTTTTTTTATTTCCATATGAATTTGAATATTGTTCTTTTAAGGTTTGTGTAGAATTGTATTGATTTTGATGGGGATTATATTGAATCTATAGATTGTTTCTTGTAGGATAGTCATTTTTCTTATATTGAGTCTACCTACCTAAAATCATGGGAGTTCTTTCCATTTTCTGATGTCTTCTTCAATTTCTTTCTTGAAAGTCTTAATGTTCTTGTCGAGCAAATCTTTCACTTCTTTGGTTAGTGTTATCCCCAAGATATTTATGTTATTTGTGGCTATTGTGAATGGCAATGATTCTCTGTTAAAATTCTCCATTATTTATCATTTTTATGTAGGAGGGCTACTGATTTTTTGAGTTAATCATGTATTCTGCGACATTATTAAAGGTGTTTATTAGCTGTAGAAATTTCCTGGTAGAATTCAAGTCACTTATTATACTATCATCTTATCTGTGAAAAGTGAAAATTTGACTTCTTCCTTTCCAATTTATTTTCCCTTGATCTCCTTTTGTTGCTCTAGCTAGAACTTCAAGAACTATGTTGAATATAAATGGAGAGACAGCCTTCTCTTCTTCCTGAAGAAGAGATTTTAGTGGAATCACTTTGAGTTTTTCTCCATTTAACTGTTGGCATGCTCAATACTGCTTTTATTATGTTTAGATATATTCCAGCAGTTCTTTGATTATTCATAATTTTAGCTATTCTGTGTTTTTTTTTATGAAGCTGAGAATTGTTCTTTCATGTTCTGTTGAGAATTGGGTAGAAATAATGATGGGATTACCTTGAATATATAGATTGCTTTTTGTAGACTGATCATTTTTACTATGATGACCTTACTGATCCATGAGCATGAGACATATTTCATCTTCTGATATTTTCTTCTATTTCTTTCATCAAAGACTTGAAGTTTTATTACACATGACTTCATTTACTTGGTTAGAATTGCACCAGGATATTTTATATTATTTAAGGCTCCTGTGAAGGGTGTTTATTCCCTGAATTCATTCTCTGACCATTTCTCCTTTGTATGTATAAGGGCTACTGATTTAAAAAAAAAAATTGTACCAACCTACTTTGCTGAAAACCTTTAAAAGCTGTGAGAATTCCCTGTTGAAAACTTTTGGGGTATAGCACATATTGTCTGAAAATAACCAAACTTCTATTTCTTCCTTCCTAATTTGTATCCCCTTTATCATTTTTAGATACCTAGTTTTTCAAGCTGTGTCTTCAAGTGCTATATAGAATAAGTATAAAAGAGTGAACAACTTTGTCTTTATCCTGATTTAAATGTACTTGCTTTCTGTTTATCATCTTAAGTTGATGTTGACAATGAGCTCTTTGCTAATTTCTTTATTATGTTGATGTATGTCCCTTGTATCCCGAGTTTCTCCAGAACTTTTATTATGAAAGGGTGATAGATTTTTCAAAGGATTTTCCTGCATCTAATGAGATCACTATGTGATACTATATTTAAATTTGTTTATATGGTGTATTACATTTAATGATTTATGTATATTGAGACTTCCTTGCATCTATGAAATGATGCCTACTTTATTATAGTATATTGTCTCTTTGATGTGTTCTTCAATTCAGGTTACAGATTTTTATTGAGTATTTGTGCATCTATTATCATAAATAAAATTTGTCTATAATGCTCTTTCTTTAATTTTTTGTGTTTTAATATCAAGGTTGTTGTATTCTCCCAAAAGGCAATGTTTTTTTCTGTTTTTTTTTTTTTTTTTTGAGTAATTTGAAAAATATTGAGTGGCATTAACTATTCTTTGAAAGTCTGGTGTAATTCTGCACTAAATCCACCTGGTGCTGTCCTTTTTTGTTTGTTTGTGTGTTTTTTAGGTTGGAAGATTTTAGTGACTGCTTCTATTTCTCTGAGTCTTTTAAAATTGCTTATTTCACCTTTATTTTACTGTGGTTAACGCTATATATAGAAATATTGATATAGTATATATACATATAAAGAATATTAATATGAGATTATATACATACCCTCATACAGACACATATTTTTATCTCTTGTTATGTCCCCCTTTTGTTTCTTATTGTGTTTATTCAAATATTCTCTCTTCCTTTAAGTTAGCTTTGATAAGTGTTGTCCACTTGATTTTAACAAAAAATCAACTTTGAAAAAAATTCTTTGTATTGTTCTGTTCCCTTTCTTTTATTTTATTGATTTCAGCCCTGAGTTTTATTATTCCTTTCCAACCGGTCCTATTAGATGTTATTTCTTCTTGTTGTTCTAGTGTTTTCAGGTGTGTTGTTAGTGATAAATAATAACAAGCTTCTTAAAATCATCTTCATGTGTTATACCAGTGTGAGATTGTTGTATACTCATTTTTATTCATTTCTAGAAAGGCTTTAATTTCTTTCCCAATTTCTGTCTTGAACTATTTTTATTTGGTAGTGACTTGGTCAGTTTCCATAAGCTTGTGAGCTTTCTGTTATTTCCTTTATTGATATCCAGCTTTCATATGTGGTAATATGAAAGGATATAAGGAATTATTTCAAGTTTTTTGTCTGTTGAGACTTGCTTCATGTTCTGAATAGACAGTCAATTTTGAAGTAAGTTTTAGGAGATTCTAAGAAGAATGTATATTTATTTATGTTTGGGTATTTGTTTTGTGAATATTTGTTCAGTACATTTGGTTTCTAACATCAATAAGCTTCATCATTTTTTTTTACACTTAGTTTTGTTTGGATGACCTATCTAATGAAAAGAGCGCAGAATTGCTAGTCTCCCACTATCACTGTGTGAGGGTCAATATGTGATTTAACTTGTCCCAGTGTTGCTTTTCCATACTTCTCTGCCCTTAGTGTTTAGGGCATGTATGTTAAAATTTGAAATGTATTCTTGGTGGATGTTTGTTTTGATGAATATGTAGTGTCATTTCCTATCTCGTCTGACTAGTTTGGTTTGAAATCTATTTTATTAAATATTAAATTTTCTACACCAGTTGACTTCTTAGTTCCAGCTTTTGAAAAATATCTTTTCAGCCATTTACCTTGAGATAATATTTATCATAGTGCTGGGAGCCGATTTGAGTGGCTGCCATTACAAGATGGCATTTGGCCCTGGCCTCGCTTGATAAGGTTGCAGTTCTTACGCCAGAAAACAGGATGAGTTGTTGCGATCTAGCTGCCCACACTTCCCCTGACCGGCAGGGGAACTTCCTTGTGGTCTGTAATTGACAGGGATGTTCCCCTGCTTTCTTTCCTGCCCGGTGGGTCTCCAGAAAAGCAGTTAAAGTATCAAAGTATCAAAGGTTGCTAGGCAGACTCCCTATATAAGCAGCTACAGCTCAGAGCTCGGGGCCCTTCAACCAAGAGGCTCCAATAAAGCGTGATTTGAGAAGAATCCTCGTCTGGTGGCTGTTCCTTCCTGCTGGTCAGGGAGTTCGCCGCATCATACATGTTGAGGTATGTTTCTTGGATGCAGTAGAAGGATGTATTTCATCTTTTGCAATCTTCTATTATTCTGTGTCTATTGATTGGGAATTTGACCATAAATATTGAGAAATACCTGTGATAAATGGTTATTTATTCCTTTTATTTTGTTGTCAGTGGTGATGGTTGTGGTGGTATGTGTATATGTACGTGTGTGTGTGTGTGTGTTTCACTTTTGATTTGCTAGTCTGTGATAACATTTTCCTTCTGTTTTCATGGTTTTAGTTAACTTCTTAGGGTAGATTTTTCTATCTAGCACCTTCTGTAGGGCTATGTTTATAGATTAAAATTGCTTAAATTTGACTTTATCATGTAATGTCTTATCTTCTTCATCTATCATGACTGAATGTCTTTCTGGGTGTAATAGTCTTGGCTAGCATCTGTGGTTTCTTACTTGGTAGCACCTCTGTCCAGGCATTTTTTGGTTTTTTGAATCTCCATTGAGAACCCATTAGTAATTCTAAAAGGTTTCCATTTATATCTTACTTATTTTTCCATTGTAAATATTAATACTTATTCTTGGTTTTGTATAATTAGTGTTTTGATTATTTTTTTTT
>NW_026068008.1:6387739-6393587 GCF_014885135.2 Alexandromys fortis
TTTTTTTTTTTTTTTTTTTTTTTTTTTTTTTTTTTTTTTTTTTTTTTTTTTTTTTTTTTTTTTTTTTTTTTGATTTTTAAGACAGAGTTTCTCCCTAGCTTTTGGTTCCTGTCCTGGAACTAGCTCTTGTAGACCAGGCTGGCTTTAAACTCACAAAGATCCGCCTGCCTCTGCCTTTCTCCTTTTATTATTAGTTTTTGTCATTTCATAATGTCCCACATTAATTGACTATTTTGATGGGAGTCTTTTAGGTTTACTATTTTCTTTGACTGGTATACTTAATTTCTTCTGGTGCATCTTCAAGGCCCAAGATTTTCCCTTCTGTCTCTTGCATTCTGCTTGTGAATTTTTCTCTGTAGCACCTGTTCAGAAAAGCTATTGTTTGTTTCTAGAATTACCTCAGCTTAGGGTTTTTCATTGCATCTATTTCTATTTTCGGGTCTTAAACAGCCTTCTTCCTTCCAGGTTTTGTTTGTGTTTCCCTTAATTCTGTAAGAGATTTATTCATTTTCTCTTTAGGAAGCTCTATCATACTCATAAAGGCTGTTTAAGTATTTTTATTGTTCTCCAGTTATCTTGGAATATTAAGGTTATCTGCTATGTTAAGGTTTCTGGGATCTAGGAGAGGAATTTTGTCCTAGTTGCAATTGATTGTGTAACTAGGATGGTGAAGTTTACAGTTCTAGGTACTGATATTTATCTTTGTCTTTATTGGTTGGTTGTTTTGTGTCTTTGGGTTTGTTTCCTTTCTTGATGTAGGAAAGTGTAGTGCTTTTGTTGCCTTGTAGCAAATTTTCTGTGCACTTGATATATGTGACCTTTGAGAATTCCCTGTAAAATGTGTTTTTAGGTATTAGGAGCTAACACTTAGGAATGGGGATAGGAAATGGGTCTGAACTAGTTCTCAAGAGGGAAGAAAGCAGAGTGTTCAATGAGAATGTACTTATTCATTCTCCATAATATAGGATGTAAAAAGTGAAGATAGGTTACCCCTGACAATCTACTATAGAACTGGGCATGCGACTGAGAGATCAGATCTGGAGGAAAGGAAGGGGAGGGTAAGATCTGAACTCAACATATCTGCTTCCATGACAGGGGCAAGCTGTGTCTTAGCTGGGAGTGCTTGCTTGTAGGGATAGCCCAGCCCCCTTAGGGGGCGTGTTTGTCTCGGGCTAATGTTTACATATAAATCTGGGGAGAGTGAGCCCGCCACCCCTTCTGTTTTCCTGTTCTCCCCAGGAACCTGTAGTTCTGTAAGTCTATTTCCCCATTAAAGCTGTATATATTATTACAATCTGTCGGCATTCATTTATGTTGATACACTTGGAACCCCATGAGGCTTTGCGGATACCCGCCCCGAATCAGAGCCTCCTGGGGGCGACCGCTGGGAGCCATCACCCCCCCCCCCTCTGGAGGCCTCTCCATCAGCGCAGATTGTACCTTCTCAAGCACAGCTCCTTGCAGGTTTGCACTGCCCAACTACGGGGGCAGAAGCAACTGAGATTCTGAGTCACTGAACATCCGCAGCAACTCAATTTTTCCTGGCGCTTGCTAGAAAGTGGGCAAACGGGACTTGATTTTTCCTGGCGCTTGCTAGAAAGTGGGCAAACGGGACTTCTGGCGGGCGACTTAGCCCCAGCAGTTTGGTGATAGTTAAATCGGCCCCGCACCAAGAGTCTGTGTCCTCCGCCCTACCCGACAGTGGTACAAGCGTCTCTGTAACAGTGTGATCAGTACACAACACCACTCTGTGCACATGACTGCTCTGCGTCCCCTCCCCATGGGTGGCTTAGTCCGGCCCTGACTCTGCCAGGCTTCCTGGCCCTCCCCTCAATTGCTATTTATCAACCTGGTGTCTGCTCTAATTCACACGGTACACCGTCTACTTAACTTTCAGTTTTGAGTTAATTGTTTCAGACCAGCTCTGACTTAGGCCATGTGGACTCAGGTGCATTTCTTTCGTCACCATTGGCAGGAAAACTTCATTACAGGTAAATAATTTTCTTTTATAAATAAAAATAAATACTGATTTGATTGAAAATGTCTGAAAACGTTACCATTCAAGACTTTAACAGCCTTTTTGATTGTACCATGTGGGAGATTTTACAAGAGGTGTCTGTCACCCCACATCTATGGATCTTTCTGGGATTCGTAGTTTTCCTTGGTACTATATGGTTTGATAATACAAATATGATAAAGTCTTTATGAGACGAATCCAGGATTCTTAAGGCAGAGGTTGAACTCTTAAAAACAATTGAGAATGACAACAATCTTCTCGAGAAACATTTTGAAGTTCTCCAGGAAGAGAACAGATCTTTGTTTAACATGCCTCGATCAACTGAGCAAAATATAGAAAAGGTACAGGCTGATGTTAAGGAGAAATTCATTACTATGGAAGGGGGAACAGCTGATTTGGATCGTAAGCTTCAGTCCCTTTCTGTAGGAACTGAAACGTTAATGGCTGATATTAAGGAGATATTCATTACTATGAAAGAAGGAACAGCTGATTTGGATCATAAGCTTCAGTCCCTTTCTGTAGGAACTGAAATATTAACTGAGAGAATCAAAACTGTTGAATGTGACAATCAGATTTTGGCTAAAGCTTATGACAGATTGGTGGAAAGATTGTCAATACAAGAAGGCACGGTTTATGCCATAAAAATTATGTCCATAGATGAGATGTTTTCTCTAATAAACAAACTTCATACTTTAGAATCCTCAATGAAGGCTTTGGAACATAATTCTGGACAGGAGATTCAGACATTGCAGAAGGCAATGGTGAATAGAATTTAAAAAAGACTGAGGAATTTCTAAATTCTGATGAAGAAGAACAAAAGGTAGAAAGGCAAATTTTAACTAAACCTGTGGGTAAATCTCTCCGGGACAATTCCCACAAAGCTCTACCTACAGTTCTACCTGCCTTTCCAGTAATAACAACAGAGAAAGTGATTGGTTCCAGAAACCCTAGGGTCATCAAGGAAGATACATGGGAGCCTTTCCGTATGAATAACCTCAAAGAAATTAAACAGGCTGTGATGACTTTTGGGATGCATGCCTCTTTTGTTAAAGAGATGCTAAAATCTTGAGCCCACGACAAGCAGAGCAAAGCCCTCTGACTGGTTCCAGTTGAGTTCTGTGGTACTTGAGAGTGGAACACAATTGAAATGGAAATGCTTATTTAGGCAAGAGGCTAGACTTTTAGAACAGCAGGAAAAATCTAAGGGAATTGATATTTCCCTAGATAAAATTCTATGTGAAGGGCTCTTTTCCAACCCTCAGGAACAAGCTAACTTTGATGAAAACACACTCTCCGCATGTACTACAGCAGCCTTAAGGGCTTGGGACAGGGTACAAGACCCAGGACAGAGAATAGAATCATTGGTCAGAGTTAAACAGGGTCAGGGAGAACCCTTTGGTGACTTTTTGCAAAGATTACTAAAGCTGTACAAATAGGGATATCTGACCCAGAAGCAAGATATATAATGATTGAGTCTTTGGCTTATGAAAATGCAAATGTGGAATGCAAAAAGATTTTGGGGCCTTTAAGGTTCAGATCAGCACCCTTGGAAGAATGGGTCTTGCATACACTGAATGTTGATACATTTGATTATGGCATTGAAGCATGGGGAGAAGAAGCAATTTCCAATGGTAAAAGGAGACACCAGAATACCAAATGTTTTAATTGTGGCAAAATGGGTCATATGAAAAGGAATTGTAGACAACGGATTTTCACAAATAATAATAAAGCATCTTCTAGAAATAACAGAAATAGGAGGACCCAGCCTTCAGGTTTATGTAGAAGATGTGGGAAAGGCAGACATTGGATGAATGAATGCAGGTCTACAAGATATAGATAAGGCAACCTGATACAGACAGGAAATGTGAGAGGGGGGGCCTCACAGGCCCCCATGGCAAACATGGTTCAGTCATTTCCAGTTACTGCAGAGAATGTGCCTCGTCAGGACAATTAGGAAGCCCCATGCCTACTGTTACAAGCAATAATGATCAGAAAGATGAGTTCCATGTGTTTTGGCAAACTTCTATAAATGATCAAAGACCTAAGCTGAGAGTGTGTGTAAATGGCATTTTTATTACTGGCCTGCTGGACACAGGTGCTGATGTAAGTATCATTACCCCAGAATCATGGCATCCGTATTGGCCTCTTCAGAATGTAAATGTTCAGCACCTGGGAATTGGAACCCTATCTTGAGTAAGACAGAGCACAAGATGGGTTGAATGCACAGGGCCAGAGGGACAAATAGGAAAATTAAGGCCATATGTAGCCAATATTGCAATGAATTTATGGGGTCATGACCTATTACAACAAAGGAATACCCAAATTAACATTCCTGCTACTTTTAGAGCATAAATTTCTGAGAATAATACTAAAAGATATTACAAACAGAGAAAACCGGCCATTCGAGCTTTACAAGAACAAGCAATTGATGTCCCTTCAGAGATACAAACAGCCTTGCCTCTAAAATGGTTAACTGAGAAACCAATATGGACAAAGTAATGGCCTTTAGCTGAGGAAAAGTTACAGGCTTTAGAACAGCTGGTACAAGAACAATTGGATGCTGGACATATAGAAGAATCTATCAGCCCTTGAAATTCTCCTGTATCTGTGGTTAAGAAAAAAATCAGGTAAATGGAGAATGGTGACAGATCTCACGGCTATCAACAAGGTTATTCAACCTATGGGCTCTCTGCAATCTGGAACTCCTTTCCGCTCTTTATAACCAAAATGATGGCCTCTCATAGTTATTGATTTAAAGGACTGTTTTTTCAAAATACCTTTACAAAAAGAAGATAGAGAAAAATTTGCCTTCACAGTGCCTACTTATAACAATTCTCAACCTTCGAGGAGGTACCACTGGGCCGTCCTCCCCCAGGGTTTGTTAAATAGCCCCTCCCTGTGCCAATATTTTGTGAGTCAACCATTGCAAATAATCCACAAGAAATTTCCCAAATCAATAGTATATCATTACATGGACGACATTTTGTTATCCGATTCAAACATGGATACATTGAACAGACTGTTTGAAGAAATAAAGATACTTTTACCTAGATGGGGATTGCAAATTATTCCTGAAAGAATTCAAAGGGGAGATTCTGTTAACTATTTAGGTTATAGAATAGGTTTGCAAAAAATTAAGACACAAAAGGCACAAATTAGAAGAGATCGCCTATGGACTATTGATGACTTTCAAAGACTGTTAGGAGACATTTCCAGTCTACGACTAGCTATTGGGATAACATCTGATTTGATAATTCATTTGAAGAAAACCTTGGATGGTGATAAAGATTTGAATAGTCCCAGAGAATTAACAGATGAAGCAGAAAAGGAACATGGGATGTACTCACTCATATTTGGTTTCTAGCCATAAACAAAGGACATTGAGCCTATAATAAGTGATCCTAGAGAAGCTAAATAAGGAGAACCCAAAGAAAAACATATAGGCATAATCCGGAATATTAACCTTCATCAGGCGATGAAAGGAGACAGAGACAGAGACCCACATTGGAGCACCAGACAGAAATATCAAGGTCGAAATCAGGAGCAGAAGGAGAGCGAGCACGAGCAAGGAACTCAGGACCGCGAGGGATGCACCCACATACTGAGACAATGGGGATATTATATTGGGAACTCACCAAGGCCAGCTGGCCTGGAACTTAAAAAGCCTGGGATAAAACCGGACTCGCTGAACATAGTGGACAGTGAGGACTACTGAGAACTCAAGAACAATGGCAATGGGTTTTTGTTCCTACTGCACAAACTGGCTTTGTGGGAGCCTAGGTAGTTTGGATGCTCACCTTACTAGGCCTGGATGGAGGTGGGTGATCCTTG
>NW_026068008.1:6400155-6419604 GCF_014885135.2 Alexandromys fortis
AGGGGGAGGGAGAGAAGGGTGGGAGGAGGGGGAGGGAAATGGGAGGCTGGGAGGAGGCGGAAACTTTTTTTTCCTTTTCTCAATAAAAAAAAAAATTAAAAAAAAGAAAAAAAAGAAAAGGAATTAACAATGATTGAGGAAAAAATACAAAAGGCACATGTGGACAAGGTAAATCCAGAGCTCGATTGTATTCTTGTCATACTACCATCAAAAATTTATCCTACAGGAATTTTAATGCAGAGAGATGATATTATCTTGGAATGGATCTTTTAACCACATAAACCAAGTAAGAAAATGAAAACTTATGTTGAAAAAGTCTCTGAGTTAATTATAAAAGGCAAGCTGAGACTTTGTCAACTAGCAGGCATAGACCCAGAAGAAATTATAGTGCCTTTCACTGATGATCAACTAAAGAAATTATGGGAAGAATGTGAACTATGGCAAAGAGCTTGTGTTAATTTTTTGGGAGACATTAATAACAACTATCCAAGAGGCTTAACTTCATAAAGAGAACTTCTTGGATCCTTCCTCAAATCATCCTTGATGCTCCAATAATTGGAGCCCGTACATTCTATATTGATGCCAATAAATCAGGGAAGGCAGGTTACAAATCAGAAGACTTGGGTAAGGTGGAACAAAATCCTTATGATTCTGTCCAGAAGGCAGAATTATATGCCATTCTTATGGTGCTAAGGGATTTTAAATAACCTATTAATATAGTTACTGATTCACAATATGCAGAAAAAAATATTTTACATATTGAAACTGCTGAATTTTACCTGATGATACAGAACTAACCTCATTGTTTATACAGGTACAAGATGTGATCAGGAACAGGCTTTGCCCTATGTACATAACACACATCCGATCCCATACGGGTCTGTCAGGCCTCTAGCACAAGGTAATGCAGAAATTGATCAATTGTTGATTAGTAGTGTGCTACAAGCCTCTGAATTTCATAAAAAAAAAAATCACGTTAATAGCAAAGGTTTGAAGAAACAGTTTTCTATTACATGGCAACAAGCTAAGGAGATAGTAAAGAAATGCCCTACTTATTCTTTCTATAACCAAATGCCACTGCCTGCAGGGGCTAATCCGAAGGGCACCCAAAGGAATGAAATCTGGCAGATGTATGTGTTCCACTTTGCAGAATTTGGCAAATTAAAATATGTTCATCACACCATTGACACTTATTCAGGCTTTCAGTGGGCAACTGCTTTAAATTCAGAAAAAGCTGATTCAGTAATCATTCATTTATTAGAAGTCATAGCTATCATGGGTAGCTACACAAATAAAGACAGATAATGGTCCTGCTTATGTCTCTAGGAAAATGAAATGGTTTTTTGATTATTACAATATCAAGCATGTTACAGGTATACCATAACAGGTCAAGCAGTCATAGAAAGATCAAATCGATGACTAAGGTGTTTAGGTAATATAGTCATTGAGCCATCTTGCCGGCCACTAGTAACATAATTTGAACCTTTGAAAAACCTGTGCTTTTAAAATTCATCTTGACCCACACTGGAGCATCATTGGACTAAGCTCCCAAAGTCCCAATGAGGAGCAGAAGGAGGGAGAACATGAGCATGGAAGTCAGGACTACGAGAGGTGCACCCATCCACCGTGGCAGTGGGGCTGATCTATTGGGAGCTCACAAAGGCCAGCTGGACTGTGACTGAAAAAGTATGGGATAAAACCGGACTCTCTGAACATGGCGGACAATGAGGGCTGATGAGAAGCCAAGGTCAATGGCATGGAGTTTTGTTCCTACTTCATGTTCTGGCTGTGTGGGAGCCTAGCCAGTTTGGATGTTCACCTTCCTAGACCTGGAGGGAGGGGAGAAGACTCTGGACTTTCCACAGGGCAGGGAACCCTGACTGCTCTTCAGACTGGAGAGGGACGGGGAGAGGATTGGGGGGGAGGGGGGAGGGGCGGGAGGAGGGGGAGGGAAANAAAAAAAAAAAGAAAGATCAAATCGAACTATAAAGGATATGCTGAACAAACAGAAAGGGGTGGAAAACACCCCCAGAAATATGTTACATAATGTTTTGTTAACCTTGAATTTACTCAACGCTAATGAGAAGGGAACAATGGCTGCAGAAAGACATTGGATAATGGAAAAGTCTACTGAACTAAATCAACCAGTTTATTTCAAGGATGTGCTGACCTCACAATGGAAGCCAGGAGATGTTCTGTTTTGGGGAAGGGGTTTTGCTCTTGTCTCCACAGGTGAGGAAAAATTATGGATACTGTCAAAATTAATAAAGATTCGGTTTGAAGAAGAGAAGCCACTTGGAAAAGATAAATAACAATTTATTCACAAGGATGGGGAGCATACCGATGGTAAGAAATACAGATAGGTTGGGGGCAGGGTTCTTTTCTTATGTAAACAGGAAAATACTCATTTAAGGGACCCTGAATATTTAATTGCTGATGGATGGAAACTAGTTATGACCCACTAAGGATCAACAATAAAATTCTATACATTCTGTAAGTATTATTTTTTATATATGTCTTATTAAACATTTCTTTATAAATATGTAGAGCTGGTTTTGGAGCTGGACTATGGCTCAGTGCCTCTTCAATCCCAAGCCTGTTGATAAGAGATATTTCAGAGTTTCTGTCTCAGGTAAGGAGCCATGAAATGGGACAGAATAAGAATAATTATACTTGATAAACTTTCTTTGGTTTTCTTCATATCTGCCTTTCTTTATATGTCAGTGTATGTCCTTGTTGTTAAAATTTAAATTTCCCATAACAAACAACAGATTTTCCTACAGTAATCTTTAAAGTTTCCAGGATGAAGATGGGGCCCCACGACATCAACTCAATCTGTTTTTTATGACGTCATGAATATTTTTTTAAGCGCTAATATTAGACCTGTTTTTTCGTACCAAATCCACGAGACAATTTCGAATGGTGCACATTTTTGACAACACTCTGGCCGCACCTTCTCAAAACGCTCAGAGACTAGTTACAATTTTCTTAGGTCAAAGGTTAATTTGGGAGTTTTACCATCATTTGCTTTCACAGGAGCCCCTAAGAAGAACGTCGCCCCCATGTCAGCTAGAAGCAATCTTAGAGGACGATGTCCCCTCTCCCAACAGAGTTTGCCCTCAGGGTTAGGGACATCTTTTAGTAGTTGGTTTAGGGTTGAGGGTATGGGGAGATATTTTATGGACTTAAGGGTATATTCAAAAAAAAGGGGGATTAACTTGTTTGATGGGATGATTGGTATTTGTGAATTACTATTTTTAGAAAGTTGTATTGGTACTGTTTCTCGTATATTGATATATTGAATATTGAATGTGAGTGTTCCTACCTCTATTTTTGTATAAGAGTATGCTTATAACTATATTGTCTATATTGTATTGATACATCTACCATATTACAATGTACATTTCTACCTCTGATGCTATTTATATAATAACATTGTTTACATTTGATATGTAATGACATTGTTTACAGTTGAAGATCATTGTCTTCTTATATTGCACAGCTGTTTATTCTCTTAGTCTTCAAGTTAGATAGATATTGAGAATTATATGTTTGTCATTTATTTTTAGGTTAATCACGTTTTTAGATACATAGATATTATATTTAGTATAGATAGTATAATCTTCAGCCTCTTTGAAGAGCTGTAGAAAATGGCCTTTAATCTAACCTAGAATTCTGTGCTGAGACACAATCACTCCTGTTGACACCACTCTACTCCCGAGAGAACGTTGAGCACTAAAGACACCCCACTGGGAGTTTGTCTTCTTGGCAGAATTGGCCTTTGGGTTAAGAAATGCCCATACCTCAACTTCTGACAAAGATACAGAATATCCATAAGTGGATGAAAGAGGATTGTCTTATCCTGCCAAGACAGGGTAGGATAGTTCTAAGAAAGTTCCTTGCTTTTAATAATGGTATGTCAGTTATGTTAGGCCTTAGCCAAAGTTGGTTGACTCAATATTGCAAACGAGACTTTGGGTGATTGCCCAGGTAGTCAGTTGTCTCTGTCAATTGTTACACATTTTGGATATATCTCGTTTGTTAAGTAATATTTATTCCCTTCTCAGATCTTTGATGGAGTTGAAGATTATATAATTGTAGTTACTCTCTACATTATTTAGACTCCTTGAGATAGAATGTTTAGCAAAACTTTTGATTCTCAATATTGTTTGTTATATTTATATGTTATTATTGTATATAGTTGTATTTGGTTCAGTTCTGTCTTATTTAGACAAAAGGGGCAGATGTATGGATAGCCCAAGCCCTTTAGGGGGCGTGTTCGCCTCGGGCTAATGTTTACACATAAGCCTGGTGCCCCTTCTGTTTTCCTGTTCTCTGCGGGAACCTGTGGTTCTGTAAGTCTATTTCCCCATTAAAACTGTATATATTATTACAATCTGTCAGCATTCATTTACACCGATACTGCTAGATTTGCCGGCTAGAATAGAGCATTTAGTGGGTGGAAGGTGTTTTGGAGGATTTCTAAGTGGTCCAGAAATGATGTGGGTAGGAAGGAAAGGAATGCTGTAGCAGATGCTCTGTAGTAGAGCCAAGGATAAGACTGAGGGACTGGGTTTGTAGGAGAAAATAGAGGTAAAAGTATTTGTTTAACTTAATTGCTTTCCTTACCTGTTTATTTGCTGTGCTCCCAAGGAATGCATGCTGGTGTTGGATGTCAGAATAATAAGATGAGTTGAATAAAGGAAACATAGAGATCTACCAGATCCATTGGTTCTGCAGTCAGAGATGGAAGGAAAACTCTACTTTCTGTTGTTCTGGCAATTGTACTTGGGTATTTGGATCTGTAAGAGCAGAGGAGATGTGAAGATCTGCAATAAGCTGATATGATTCCCTGGCAGTGTTGTCCTTTGGGTGCCTGCTTGGGTTGAGGGCTGGGATAAATCAACTAGTGGAGAGTAAAGGTTAGGAGCAGAAGATGTATGAGATCCACAAGAAACAGGGACAAAGACTGTAGGAGGTGTTCAGGGGCAGAACTGGAGGAAGACTATAAGATTGGATCTGGAGGAAGAGTTGAAGATCTGCACTCAATCTATTTTCCTTGCAGGAGTGGCTTGGGGATTAGTAAAGAGTACCTTTTGGAGTTTTGGGGTTGGTATAAAGTAATAAATTGAGGCCCGGTAGTTAGGAGGAAAAGATCTTTGAAATCCAAGAGAGATGGGGAAGGGCTGAAGCAGAGACTCTGTTGCAGAGATTAGGAAGAAACTGGGGGTTTGTTCTAGTGAAACAGAGTGAGGGGTGAAGCTCTATAATCTGCCTATTTGGTAGCCTGGCAGGAGTCTTGTTATAAAAAACTGTAATCCCTAAACTCTTTAATTAACAAGACTATCAGGTAAAGCCAGGCAATGTATAGATATGTACGAAGGGAAAAAGACTAGATTGGAAGTTCTAAATGAATCCTATCCAGCTGTGTTCTGAACTAATTCTATGCCTACTGCATATATGTTAGTAGATATGGCTGTCCATTTGACAAGATTAAAATTTCAAAAACTGAACCACCTTTTCAAAAACAAAAAATACACCTCATGCCATAACCTAGGGTGCAATAAAATCCCATAAAATACATTAGTAAAAGTTGTAATCACTATTTGTGTGTTTGTTACAAGCAAAGTAATAGGATTAAAATGTGAGTGGGTTTGTTTCCCTTGAGTCTCTATTTTCATGGGAAATTCTCTTGGAGATGAGCACGGAAATCTATGCGCAAGCCATCTACTCAGAAATTCAATTACCGCAAACCCTATTTTTGAGTCATTACTTCATGCAATTACACCATAATATAATAGAAGTTCATTTTATTTTCATATGTTAATACATGAGGAAGAATAAAATATCCTTTTCTTTTTATTAAATAAAACATAGTTTAAAGAAATCATGATGATTAAGATTGTTATTTTTAATGGAAAACTGTCTTTCTTTTCATTAATTTTTAGTACAAATAACAAACTGTTTAAGCTAAGCATGTGTGTGTGTGTGTGTGTGTGTGTGTGTGTGTGTGTGAGAGAGATGAGGCACTTCATTTGGAATACAATGAACCAAAATGGCATCCCCCACAATTCACTGAAAAATAATCTTTTTTCTACATTTTGAGTGTTTATATTATACATTGAATATTGCTAATTGAATGAAAATGGTAGTTTAAATATGCCCATTGAATCTTCTTGAGACTAAATTATGGGTATTTATTTCACAGGCATATTAATTTTAATATCACAAATAGAAATATTTTTCTATTTATATGTCTTTCTTTAAGTAAGAAAACACAATTATCAAGACGTTATTAAACTTTAAACTTATCTACCAGAAATAAAGCAGCAATTACTCTGAAGCATCCTGAGATACACACAGGGTGTTAGACCTTTAAATAGCATGAACACCTTACTGTGCACAGGAAGTTGAACCCAGAAGCATCTTTAGGGCACTATTCAGTTTTGCATGCAAAAAACATGCAAATAAAATGAAAGCATCCCCAAATGTCTCTGGAAATAATCCTGGGTATTTTCATTACAATTTAACACAAATAATGTTCTTTGAGCATCATGGAGCTGTAACTGAGGTTCAATTTTTCATAGTGATACCATTGTGTAGTTCTAAAATATTGTCTACTCTGTGGTTTATTATACTATTTACATATTCAATAGATTAAGTATTTTGTTAATGAAAACTGGATTGAAATTCTGTTGCTTTGCACAAATCCTTAATGACAAAATTGGCACTCAAATATGCAAATATTTTTGAAAACACAATAATATACTGGAAAAAATATGTGTTTGATACATTAAGCTTATGATAATTCTTTTCAAATTATCAAGAGAAAGCACAGCTTTAGAATAGGACACATAGCTGGGCAGCAGTGGTTCATCCCTTTAATCCCAGCAACACTCTGGAGGCAGAGCCTAGCAGATCTCTATGAGATCACAGCCAGCCTGGTCTACAAGAGGAAGTTTCAGGACAGACCACAAAGCTACAGAAAAACCCTATCTCAAAAAAAAAAAAAAAAAAAAAGAGAGAGAGAGAGAGATAAACTGATAAACTGTTTCAAATAAAGAGAAAAAAATAAAACTTATAGCTCTCCTTATAGTCTTTGGCAACACTAATTTCAAGACAGTCTGCTAAACCTGTATATCAGTTAGGAAAAACATTCACATTGATGAAGCGTTTACATAGAAAAAATAATAGTATTTGTTGTATACATAGAGTGTGTGAGTTTTAATGGAAACTGGGTCATACAGCGAAGCTGAAAAACATCATCTGAATCACCACCAGGAATAAAAAGAGAGGAAGGAATTCCCCATATCTAGGGCAGAAACAATGAAGCCTAGATTTACCTTACTCCACTGCAGGCTACTGAAATATGCTCACTAGAAAATATAGACTGGTAAAAGTTAATCTGCAAGAGGATTTAAGAACTTGCTGAGAGATTGGAAATGGAGTTTCCAGGTAATATGAGAGGACAGAAGAGCAGGAAGCAGCTGCCCAAACCTGCACCTGGCATTGTGCATGCTTAGGTGATGAAATTTGCTGACTTTTGGAAAGGAGCAAAGAGCCAATCAAGGCAAAGGAGCTGAACAGTGAACAAGGAAGGATTCATGGGGAGATTTTCAGAGAGGAAGGAAATGTTGCAATTATATTTTAATCTCAAAATTTAAAAATTAAGGAGAGTAGTGAAAGACTTGACTAAATAGGAGGAAATAAATGAGGCAAGGTCCCCATATTTAGAAATACTATCTAACAAAAGTCCTGCAGCAATTACTCTGATGAATCCTGAGATGCACACAGGGTGTTAGATCTCCAGCTAACATGAACCTCTCACTGTGCACAGTAAGTTGAACCCAAATGCATCTTACTGGAAAATATTAGGGAAAAGAGACCACAAGTCCAAGAGAAATTCCATACATTCATTATAGCTTGGTTTCAAGGGGCCACAATTGCTTTTTATCCTGACCCTGTTCCCAATCATCCTGACCACCATCTGTGTTTAATGCTATATTAGATATTTGAGAAGTTACATGTATCTGCTGGTTCTGAAGATTATATAATGCAAATGTTATGATTTATCTTGAATAACTTGATCAGATTAAAAATGTCTATGACTGAGATCATGTAACTTTGGTTGTTTCTGGACCAGTTTTATAATTTGACTGATGTGTAGCACAGCAACCAGGGAAGGGAGAAACTATACAACCACATTTGAATGAACTGAGAATTCAATGTGTTAAAGAGAAATAAAAAGCAAGAAGAAGGTAGCAGGCACTCCATGTAAGCTTCATCCTTACTGAGTGAGTGGGTCTGTGTTGCAGTGATCTGTGAACTATAAATGGCAGCATTTTCAGATATTCAAGGTAAGTGAAAGTGTTCTGAGAGAATCAGTCTTTAGCATAGACTAGAAGTGCTGAAGATTGCAGTTTAGGGTACCTAGCAGTTTCTGTTTCTCTGCCTTTCCAATACAGAAATAGTTATTTTTTCACTATGCAGCTCCTAGTGTAACTCAACTCAATGAATGCATTTTTATAAAATATATATGCATATATAAATATATGTTCTTATCCTAAAAATACTCATATGATAACATATACATTTTTTAAAAATATTTATTTATTATGCATACAATATTCTGTCTGTCTGTATGTCTGCAGGCCAGAAGAGGGCACCAGACCTCATTCCAGATGGTTGTGAGCCACCATGTGGTTGCTGGGAATTGAACTCAGGACCTTTGGAAGAGCAGGCAATGCTCTTAAGCACTGAGCCATCTCTCCAGCCTAACATATACATTTTTTGTGTATGTATGTGATGGTTCTGTTCCTCTAGTGACCCTGACTAAGAAGTACACATGTATTTGGACATCATATGTTAGTATATGATTTTATCTCTTAAAAATATATAAAACAGACATAAATACAGTAATTTTCAAAATAAATGACATAAAATATTAATAACGAATCAAATTGAAGAGTCTAATCACATGTTAGAGACACATGAATACATTTCAATAACAATAATATATATATATTTCCTTTGGTATTTTTAAACAAGGTTTCTCTGTGCTTCTCTGGTGCCTGTACTGGAACTAGCTCTTGTAGACCACACTGACCTGTAACTCACAGAAATCTGCTGGTCTCTACTTTTCAAGTGTTGGGAATAAAGTCATGCACCACCACCACCTGGTATGGAAGATTGTTTACACCAAAACTTATTTACAAGATGTTAATATTATATTGCCATGGGTATATTAAAGTATATATATATGTATATATATTACTATAATATATAATAGTAATAATTTGACTGTATACCATTCTTGTTTAAACTGATTAGAACTGGATAGTCATTTTTTTTGTTTTATCTTTCTCTGATCAAATTTGAGTCGATAGAATTAAACATTTTTTTTTTCCTTCAATGGATACCACAGTCATGGAATAAAATCTCTATATATGTGTTGTAAACTAGTATAGATCAGGTTAATAAAATAATGTATGAAATACATTAGAAAATATTTAGATTCCTATATAGATAAAATGAATAAAATGCTAGGAAAGATGATGCATAACAATGATATAAATGATTTATTCTCTAATATACAATGTTATAAAAATATTACCAAAACATATAGAGACCTTAACCTTAAAGAATATGTAATGCCCATGCAAATGACCAGAGTTTGGTTTTCAAAACCCACATTAAGTGACTCACAAATCACCTCTAACTTCAGCTATAGGGAACACTATCCAACTTCTGACCTCCATGGGTACCAGTATACATATGAGTATGGACAGAGTGCATGGATTCACACCCCCTTATAAATATACACAGAATAAAAATAAATTGTACCAAGAATGTAGATTCCATGTTCAGAGCTCATGTATTCTTGTGTTTTATTATAGCTACTAAAGATCACAATTTAGCTGTCCTATTAATTATAAAATGTATTTTTTTGGAATATTTAACAAAGTAATTTTTCTTTGAGACGGGGTTTCTTTATGCAGCACTGGTTTCCCTATAATTCACTCTGTAGACCTGTCTAGGGTCAAACCCGGAGACCCCCCTCTAACTCTCCTGGGATTAAAGGCATGCACCACCACAGCTTGACTAAGAAGATACTTTTCTAATGAAAAACTGCTTTAGAACTCCCTTTTTAAAAGTTATTGTCTTTGCGGAGACATATTTTTAAGTTTATCCACCATTTGTTCTTAAAACATGGAGCCGGGCGTTGGTGGCGCACGCCTTTAATCCCAGCAATCGGGAGGCAGAGGCAGACTGATCTTTGTGAGTTCGAGACCAGCCTGGTCTACAGAGCTAGTTCCAGGACAGGCTCCAAAGCCACAGAGAAACTCTGTATCGAAAAACAAAAAAACAAACAAACAAACAAACAAAAAAAAACAACAACAACAGCAACAAAAAAACATAGAAACATGTATACTGACATACATTCAAATATAAATGTACACATATATGTAGGGTACAGATGAATTCCTGAATGAATATATATTATTGACACGAACACCATCATATCAAGACCTGCAATGCCTCAGACTCATGGGAATGGCAAAATCTTTCCTGGGTCAAGATAAGAAGAATAGAAAACCTCTCATCTGGTTTAAGTGTTAATGAATCTTCGACCTTTAGCTAAGCCCAGCATGTATATGCAGACATCATCAACCACAGCTCTCTCCAAGAGGATGACGACAACAACACTATACTGCTTCTTTACAGACACTCCTAATGAGATAAGCTAACTATGATACAGGCTAGGAATTCCTTCTATTTGTTAAATTTAGGTTTCACGTCTCCATATAGATTTCAAAATACTTGTGGGATGAATTAGAGAGTTTTCCTCATTCATTCCTTTGCTTTATTTTTCTTTGTTTTATTGTGAGAGAACATCTAACATAATTCATCTCCTGAGGTCATGTGTGCTTAAATTGAGTTAATAAGCTTTTGAACAAATAAAACTACATAACTAGAATTTTATTATTGATTGATAGCTTCTGCACTTAAGAAGTCTTATTAAAATTAATACGCAATCTGTTTTTCTTATCATGTTCCTAAAATATCAATTCTCACTCACAGTTGGTAAATCAATTACTTTTTCAAGGAAAATTAGGTAAAAATAAAATCTAGTTAGGAGGACTCTTTATATTTACCTTTAGAAAACGATGTCATTAACAAGTTACAAATGCAGCAAGCTTCTATCTGTCACTTTATTTTTTATATCCTTATTTTGGTGACTTTCCCTACAAATGTACACATTTCAGTTCCTCTTTAAAGTCTTTGTGAAATTTTCTAAAAGCATTTTGTATATTTCACAAAGATTAATTAGCTGTGAATTGCCTTGGTTTGCTTTCTATCTTTTTGTTATGGGTTTTGGTTTGAAAGTGTATTTGTAGATTAAATTAATGACAGTCTAATTTCAGAATGGTGGATATTGACAATAAAAAAACAAATGTCATTAAAAATAGATGTTAACATTAACAGTATTACAATATTCTCCAATAAGTCAATACACTCAAATAGATTTTAGGGGAATGTTTTCAAGCTGAGAGGAAGTGATGAATAAGGCTGTACCTTTAAGCTTTGCTTGAATCAGGGTTTTATTGAAAGGTACTATAGGGATTTCCTGAATGTACCAATTATAACTAAGAAACTAGTATTCAATAACTAATATTCAAGGCAACATCAATTTCTAACTGTCTGAAATAAAAGTATTTAGGCACATACTAAATAGATGATCAAGTTGCGTACATGGCCATAACTAAGTGCAAATAAAATTTCTCTCCATGTTTAGTCAAGTAAATACAATGAAGAGTGCAGTCTCCTTTGCATTTTGCAGATCACTTTGAATCTCTACGGTCTAATTTTATGTGTCAACTTGACACAAGCTAGAGTCATCAGAAGAAGGAAACTCTGTTAAGGAAAAACCTTTATGAGATTCAGTTTTAAGGGATTTTGTCATTTAGTGATCAGTGGATGAAGACTCAGCCCATTGTTGATGTGGCACCACTGAGCAAGTGATACTGGGTTCTATAAGAAGGTGAACTGAGCAAGCCATGTATGCTGCTCCTCTCCATGAACTGTGAATAAACTCCTACCTTCAGGTTTTTGTCCTGTTTGAATTCCTATCCTAGCATCTTTCAATAATGAATAGAAATGCTGGAATGTTAATCAAATAATTTTTCCTTCCCAATGTGGCTTTTGTTTATGTTGTTTTGTCACAGTAATAGTAACCCTATCTAAGAGATATTGGTACCAGCATAGTGGGAAATTTCTGTGACAGAATTGACATGTTTTGGTGAGAATTGTGGGAGAACTTTGCAACTTTTTTTTAGAGGAGCCATTGAGTGTTAAGAACTCAGTAGGATGTTCTTCAGAGGGTTGGAAGATAATAATGTAAAAACTGTTAAAATTGTTAAGATGGTGCTCTGACTTGAGAAGTTTCAGAGGCAAGTATAAAGATTCTATCAGGGATGTTTCCTATTTTTAATTAAGATCTTGTGGTTCTGTTTTGCTGGTTCTGAAAAATCAGCTGTGATTAACACAATATCAGAACTACTAAAGCAAAATTGTGCTATGCTGGGTTATTTTATGCTGGTCAGCTGCAGCTATGAAATTAGTGATGGTTAAGAGACAAGTATCACTGAGGTGAAAATGTCTAGGAGTGTTTTCTGAGTTCACAGAAAAGTTGTGTTTCAGAGTTGGTCAAGATTGTACCTTGTGCTGGCAATATGGCTCTATACTGTGTAGGAGTTATCCAGGAAGTACTGGTTTTGAAAGTAAAAAGTGGTGACAGAGTGTTGTTGGGGTTTCTGTCCTGCCTGGTTCCCACAGTCGTTAAGTCCCAAAGAAATCACACAGAGGTCTACATTAACTAAATTAACTACGTTAAACTGATTGGCCCATTAGCTCAGACTTCTTATTAACTCTTATAACTCATATTAGCCCATTTTTCTATTATATGTTAGCCACATGGCTCAGTACCATTTTCAGCAAGGCAGTCACATCTTGCTTCTTCTGTATCTGATCAGGACTGCAAAGAAATTGGCTTCCTTCTTCCCAGAATTTTGCTGTTCAAATTGACCCGCCTCTACTTTCTGTCAGGTTGCCCTGGCTATACTTCCTGCCTAGCTACTGACCAATCAGCATTTATTTAAAATTACAATTGACAGAATACAGACCAGTCTCCCTCACCAATGGAGAGCTGCTGAAGTGTGGCATTATGAGAGATCAGGAAAGACCAGTGATGAATCCACAGTGGCATTGAAGGCCCAGGACTGAAATGGTTATGGAAAGAAGTTGAAGTTTACCACCATGAAGAGAGCTATGAGAAGCAACTGGTGAAAATGAAGCCCAGTTTCCCCAGAAAACTCTAGGATTTTGGAGATGCCAGTACCATGGGATGATCATGCAAAACAGCCGTGTGTTTTGCAGAGGCCCATACTGAAAAAGGAAATCAAGCTCTTTCTTTGTAGGACTCCAGAAAATCGTGAATGGATCTCAGAGAATTGAACATTGAATTATTTATATTGTTGGAAATTGGTTTTGTTTGGTTCAAATTGTCATGATGCCCTGGTTCTCCCTCTTGAACAAAGTATTTAATTTTGATTTTTAAAAATGATACCACAGATGAAAAACTTGTACTTAAAAGAGGTTGGATACTTTTAAAAAGACTTAAATCTTTTTTTTTTTTTTCAAGACAGGGTTTCTCTGTAGCTTTGGAGCCTGTCCTGGAACTAGCTCTTGTAGACCAGGCTGGCCTCGAACTCACAGAGATACAACTGCCTCTGCTTCTCGAGTGCTGGGATTAAAGGCGTGCTTGAATTTGTAAAGATTATGGGGTTTTTACAATTATTTTTTTTATTTTAATTGATATCTTGGGAATGAATAAGAAAGGAAGAAATATGGCGTATGATATGTTTGTGTGTCAAGTTGACAGTAGTCAGTTGTACTGGCTGGTTTTGTGTGATAACTTGACACAAGCTAGAGTCATCAGAAAAAGAATCCTCAGCTAAGGAAAGGTTTTCATGTGGTTGGGCTCTTAGGTATTTTCTCATTTAGTGATGACTGAAGGAGGACCCAGTTCACGGTGAGTTGCACGGTGAGATCTCTGGGTTGCAGATCCTGGTTCCTATAAGAAGGTAGACTGAGCAAGCCTTGAAAAGCAATCAAGTAAGCAGCTCATCTTTTGCTGTGGTCCACAGCATTATACAGTGAGAGTGGAGCTGGCAAAATCAGAAGGCTAATTACAAAGCTTTGGGAATATTTGTTTTTTGATTAGTCGCCGTCATTTCTGTGAAACCCTTGTGAAGTCATAGTGCTCCCCATTTCTCTAATGGGACTCATCCTAACAAAATTTCTCAGCAATGTATTAATCAATTATTGGACATAAATCCCTCATGTACTGCTATACTGGATGAATTTTTGTTAGTCTTTATAATCCTGATGTGCAGAATATATACTGGTGCCTTGAATTCTAGAAAAGGCCCAAGAGAAGGAAAATGCTTCTCTCTCAGATATCATCAGGAACAAAACTGCCACTTGTCCTGGAAACTGAAAATGCCGAATCCTGTTTTCACACTACCACAGTTTCCCTTTTGATCTAGTCACCTTAGATGTTATCTCTAGGGCTAAGTGATTCCATTCCCTTTAATTAGCTAGTATTTGGATAAAATACCAGTGTTGACCAAGCACCATCCGGTTTCCTCCTATAGCCTACAGGGTTGCCATGACTACCACAAATGCTGTGTTACTAGTAGCCACTATAGGAACTAAAGTGTTTAGAGACTGCACAACCACAGCACTGCTGCATGTTCTGACCTTTACTAATTACATACTTCTAGTTCAAGTAACTGCACAGATGTAGTTAACACACAAACTCCTGCTCCCCTTCTTAGAAGTCATAGCTCCTTCCTCTATTTACCCTTTTCAGATATGCCCAGTTGCTTCACAGCCATACCCACTCAGAATAAGTAAACTAACAGGCACCTGCTTTGTCAGTTTATCTGATAATTTTAATTCTGTCAGATACATTTCTGGTGTCCTTGCTATTGTCAAAGAATTCTTAATTCTTTGTCTGTGTAAGTATATAAACTGGAAATCTTATGGGAATGGGAAGTTTTTTGAAGAATAAAGAGACATAAGGAAACATGTATGAGCTTAATTGTTTACCCATAGACCCTTTTAACCAGTTTTTGCTTGCCGTAAGCATTCCTTCTGATCCTGAGAAGTTTAGGGGACAGACACCCTGATAAATCTCAATATTCTCCATGACATATGCTTCAACTACTATTTCCTGGATTGTGCTCTATATGAGTCCATGTTCCAACTACCTTAATAATGAATATCAGTGTTGAAGTGTAAGCCAAATAAGTCCAGTTCAACATAACTTGCTTTTTGTTCATACTTCCAACTTATGGTCAAATTAGCCAAAGAATTCATCCTTGTGTTCTTACTGATTGTTGTTTTCGGTAAAATCATACTGCCAATTGGTAGAGAATAAAATCAACAAACATGTTTCTCAACTTGTTTCTCACCTGAATACAGCACCTCAGTAATGCTAAGATAGACTCCTCCATTGAAATGCACTTCCACCTTAAATAATGTCAAATACAAATCAATGAACAACAATTGCATGAAAATCACATCATTAACATATGTCAGAAAATTTTCTAGAAATATAAATGATAAGTAAAATATATTGAGTATTGAAACATATTTCTTCTAAATGCTTGCTTATATTTTGCCTAGCTTTAAGTATATAGGGTATGGAAGATAACAAAGATACATTATTGCTCAATACATCAATCTATAACCTTTAATATAAATTATGGCTCATATTAAGTATGTGCTCCAATATTGAACATTGAAAAATGTTGTACTTTTGATTCAATCACATTGGTATAACTAAATTTAAAATATTAATAAATGAATATTTGTTTAATGATTCATTCATATATCTAGATTCATATTTTGTTGTTTATGTTCTACACAAGCCTAATGTCTCTTTCCCTTTAATATACACAAATGACACTAATTTTTATTTGAACTCTAATTTTATTAACTTCTTTTTCATACATTTAGTTTTTTAGCTACAGTTCTATGCAATTATTCAAGGAAGGAGAAGATGTGTCGGCTGAAGAAATGGACTATGGTACTGTTCATTGTCCCTTGCATCTTTAATCAACAAACATCAAACCAGAACATAAGGTGCCATGTGCAAAATATTTTTTCTCATTATGCATTGAGAATATAGATTTCAAACTTACATGAGATGTATTATTTATCCAAGGGATTTATTACAGCCTAATATTTTTGAAAAGAAAATATATCATCAAATTTGTTCTCCAGGGCTAATTTTAAAAAATAAAACTGATTTAAGAAGCAAAATTCACTTGTGAGTGCTGTGCTTCAATATTAATTTTTGAAAAATGTTTATTTGAAAAGCATAACCTGTTAATCATATTATTACAGTCTGTTCTTCTGATCACAATTTATGAAGGATAGAATTGACCAACAGGTATATAAAAAATGAAAAATATCACTAATTGAGAGAAAAGCAAATAAAAAGACAAGGACATATCTCTTTTTTCTAATAAGAATAGTGACTATTCAAGGGAGTAAGATAGAAAGTGTTTACTGTTGATGGAGGCTGTTCATTTGTTTCCAGGCCTCCTAGACCAGAAATAATCACACTGAAACTGTATTAATTGCAATGGTGTTGTGGGAGCTCCTTTTGCTCCTTCTGCCAATAGCCGCTGAGATACCAGCCCACTGGGGCATGGCCTCTCTCCCTTTAAAAAAGCAGCCACTTCTCTCTGTTCTCACTCTGGTCTTGAACTCCAGATCCTCCTGCCTCCTTCAGCAAATCCTACTGGTCTGTGCCACAGCTGGACTGGGAGTCAACTCTGAAGGGGGTTGACAGTTAGGGCAGACAGAGGGGCCACTGATAGTGACACTGGTATTTGTCTTTCCGCCATGTACTAGCTTCTTGGGATCTTATTCTCTTCAGATGTAAGCCTTGCTCAACCTAGATGCAGTAGGGAGGGCCTTGGACTTTCCATAGGGCGGGGTAAATGGCCCTCTCTTAACATTGGAGTAGGGGTGGGGTTGTAGGGTCTATGCAGGGAGTGGGAGGGGAGTGGGAAGAGGAGAGGGAGTGGAAATTTGGGTTGATTTTTTAAATTAATAAAATAATAATAATAATAATAATAATAATAATAATAATAATAATAATAATAGGAGCCACAGTATTCCTGTTCACCACCAGCAAACAGAGCCCAACCAAAAAAAAATGTGGCTACCAAGAAGTTATGCTTAACTCTGTTCTTTTGTGCTAGAAATGCTTCCCAAACTCTCTCAGGTTTTATGTGGATGTAGTTGATCACATTGGCACCATTCTGTTGACAGAGGCTGTTCATTCATTTCCTGACTGATCAGACCCCAAATAATACCAAAGAAACTGTATTAATTTCAATAGTTTGACCAATAGCTTTACAATATTTCTAGGAAGCTTTTACATCTTAAATTAACTCATTTCCATTATTTAATATTTTATCATGAGACTCATGATTTACCAGAACTGGCACACAGACATCTTTCTCCTCCATGAGCTACATGGTGTCTCCCTTACTCCACCTACTTTCTTCCAGCATTCAGTTTTGTTTTCCCACCTAGCTCTAGTCTGCCCTTTCATGAGCCATAGAAGCTTCTTTCTTAATCAATGATAATAGAATAAATCCACACCACAATTCACAGCATACAGAAAGGAATACTATATCAGTTGATAGTCATTTAAAGCAAAATTTATGTGTGAGAGGAAGAGAAATTTATAATCAATTGGTAATCCCTATGGAAAAGTGTTCATATCTCTCAAAGATAAACAGCTCATCTATTACCTCGAATCCTGCTACTGAATGTATCCAATGAGTATCAAAACAGTTTTTCCATAAAACACTTGACTATAAGATTTATCACATCATTTTTTATAATACCCAGGGTATGAAATCATCTCAGTATCAAAATAATAGGTGTATACATGATGTGATAGTTTTCAACTTTATAAACAAAGACTGCCAGTGATGCATGGATGAGAATGAAGTATTAAAAAGTAAAGCAGCATAAAATGTCAAATAGTGTGTGCTCTTCCTTACAGGTGAAGCATATAAAAGTCAAAATAGGAACCAAGAAAAATATATTTATTTGAATAAATGGAAAATAACTTGCTTGATTTATATGCTTATCATAAAACTTTATGCTGTATACCACAAATATGTTCATTTTCATGGTATGAAAATAAATACAGAACATATCTGTATATGTAATTATATCTGCATAGTTTAGAGTTTCTAAATCTTAAAATAAATATTTCATTATAAATATAATAAAGCAAAAATTGTAAGCATATATATATATAAACCTTTATCTTTTATAATTCTGTGAGAGAACTCTCTTAATATTTGGCATACTAACATAAAACTTATAAGAAATGAAAACTTTTGCAATATAACTTAAATAACTGTAATCTTTTTTCACAACCTTTAAAGTGTTATCACTTCAATCAAATAGGATACCTAATCACATCGCCTATGCTGAATTAATTAGTCATCATCATTTATTGTTTTTAAGTCATCAAACTCAGCAGGGATATATCAAAGTGAGAATGATGATGGCCTTCAGAAATCACAGATATCCATTGAACTCAACAATTGCTAAGTAACATCACTTCCAGACTACAGAAATAGAAACTTGATAAGCTTCAGTTCAAAAATTTTTTACACCTTCCATTTTATTTTTTTCCAAGAAACCAAACCTAAAATAATGCTTCCAACTCATTAATATATCTCTATCAACAAAAATGATTTAAGAATATTCTTGAAAGTAATTTTAATCAAAATAATTGTTTAAACTTTTATTATTGTTTATTTCATAGACTAAAAGTTTAATAAAAAAGATATTTTGCTTTTTAAAAAATTAATCTATATATTTTTTCTTTCTTGACATATATTAATATTTGTATTTTAATATAAGTATTTGTATATTAATATAAGTATTTCTTGACATATATTAATGGTTCATGATAGCAGATTTTAAATCACTATGTGTAAAATGTATTTTGATCACATTCACCCTGCTGCCCTCCTTTATCCCCTCCCACTCCTACTGATCCTCCTCTTCCCTAGTTGTCCACTCTACATTCATGTCTGTTTCTAACCTGACCACATGACTAGCACACACATTTTTTTCCATTCAAAAATTTAAACTTCCTGGTTTCTAGCCATAAATAAAGGTCAAGGAGTGTATACCTGGTGAACCTAAAGAAGCTAAATAAGAAGGTGAACCCAAGAAAAAACATATAGTCATCCTCTTGGCTAAGGGAAGTAGATAAAATTGCCGGGGAGAAAATTGGGATCTTGGGGGTGGGGTGGGTTGGGGATAAGGGGGGAC
>NW_026068008.1:6420325-6495587 GCF_014885135.2 Alexandromys fortis
GGGGGAGGGAAATGGGAGGCTGGGAGGAGGCGGAAACTTTTTTTTCTTATTCTCAATAAAATAAAAAAAATGGAAAAAAAAATTAAACTTCCTCCCCTCCTCCAAATTCCCTCCTGCTCCCCCACTCACCCTCCTTCCTCCTCCTCCCTGCTTGAGAGAGGGCAGATTACACTGCCCTGTGGGAAGTCCAAGGCTTCCAGGCTTAGGAAGCTGTGCATCCATATAGAATAGGGTCCCAAAAAGCCAGAACATGCCATAAAAACAAGTCCCAGTGCCTTTATCAATGGCTTCTCAGTCAGCCCCCATTGTCAGCCACAATCAGAGAGTCTGGTTTGATAACATGCTCGTTCAGTTGCAGTCCAGCTGGCTTTGTTGAGGTCCCATTACAACAGGCACACTGCCTCAGTTGGTGGACCAACCCCTTGAGGTCCTGACTTCCTTACTGGTCTTCTCCCTCTTTCTGCCCTTCAACTGGACCTTGGGAGCTCAGTTCATTGCTCTGATGAGGGTCTCTGTCTCTATCTCCATCCGTCGTTTGACAAAGATTCTATGGTTATATTCAAGCTAATCATCAGTGTGATAGTTGGGCACGGACAGTTCAAGCACCCTCTCCTCTGCTGCTCAAGGACCTAGCTGGGGACATCCCCGTGGATACCTGGGATCCCCTCTAAAGCCAAGTCTCTTGCCAACCCTAAAATGGCTTTGTTAATGTAGATATCTTCTTCCCTGCTCCTATATCTGCCCTTCCTTCATCTCCACATTTCTGGCTGCAACCTCCTACTGCCCTCCCTTCCAAGTCCTTCTCCCCAATGCCTACCACCATCTTCCAATCCTTTACTCTTCCATCTCCATTCAGAAAAGGCAGGGTGTCCTGTGAGAATCAATAAAATAATTTATGTAAAGTTGCAGTAAGACACCCATGTCTTATTGCAGGGCAAGGTGATCTAGTATGTAAAATAGGTCCTGTGAGTCAAGGTAGCACCTGTTCTAGCTGTTAGAAATCCCATCAGAGGACAAAGCTACAGAAATTTAACATTTATGCAAATTGGCTAAGTCAGTCCAGTACAGGCTTCCTTGTAGCATAATTAATATAAAGCCAGAGAAAGATATTGGAGTTCAACCAGAAGAGCAGAAATGTAAACCAGCCAGCCACTAGCTCGTTCCTCTACCTCAGTCCAGAAATGGTAATCCAGCCTCCAGGACTCCTCAGAATGAGACTGAGACTGCTAAATCTGAAACCTGTCTCCTTCCATTTTATATTCCTCTTCAGTGCTGGGATTAAATGCATGTACCATTAAAGCCTAGTATCTATAGTAACCCTGTATAGCTACTGGGATTAATGGTGTATAGCACCATTGCCTGATCAATCAATGCATCTGTTTTATGTCACGCCCACCTCGACCAGCAAGGAAGACACAACACCGGAGCTCTTCTCGCTAGCAGTTTATTCAGGACCTTATCTCTCTTTCTCTCTCTCCCTGGACAAACTTCTCCCATCCCTTAAAAAGGCACAGGCCGCCAACCCCGGATTGCCAGGTGGGAACTGCCCATAGGTCCATGAATATGCAAGCAGCTGACAATCATTGCATTGTTGAAATAGGAGCGGCGGGGCTGCGTCCTTGGCACCCGGCCACCCACATGGCTAGCTTATGCCCTGAAATAATTACACGGAAACTGTATTCTTTTAAACACTGCCTGGCCCAGCTAGTTCCAGCCTCTTATTGGCTAGCTCTTATATTGACCTAACCCACTTCTAATAATCTGTGTAGCCCACGAGGTGGTTTACCAGGGAAGATCTTAACCCGTGGCTGTGTCGGGAGTGAGAATCATGGTGACTCCCTGACTCAGCTTCTTTTTCCCAGCATTCTGTTCTATTTACTCTGCCTACCTAATTTTATGTCCTATTAAAGGGCCAAGGCAGTCTCTTTATTTAACCAATGAAATTAACACAAAACAGAAGACTCTCCCCCATCAATTGCATGATAATAGGATGAGTCAGGCCTTAACCAATATTAAGATCTGATTATCAGGTGTGGCTCCAATGCAGGTCTTTACAGTTTTACTCTCTGATCTTCAGACAAGCTTTATTTATTAAAATACAAATGAAATATCACTACATTCCCCTTTTGTCTAAAATAAAAAGGCTATAATTAGTATAAGAAAAACTTATGCAATAAGTACAATGACTATAAACAATACATATAGGCAATAAATATATTAAAAATATTAAATTCATTTGCATTTGACACATTCAGAAAAATACTCCATATCTATCCTATTTTAGTGAGTTCAAAGTCTTGTACCTCATTTACTTTCTGTCATAATGTGCTTTCAGCATCAGGTAACAAAAAAAATTGTAACTAGTCTTCAACTCTCTCAGAGACCCAAGGAAGAAATTGATGTGGAAGTTGATGCATGCTGTGATTATATTTTATTGCTTTTAGTTAAAATATAATATATATATATTTAAATTAATCTGAAATATATATTTGTATATATATATATAGAGAGAGAGAGAGAGAGAGAAAGAAAGAAAGAAAGAGAGAGAGAGAGAATAGGTAGAGTCAGAGAGAAGTCATGTAGCCCCACTGGAAACATGCCAGACTGCCAGACAGAACTTTACTTGGTAAGCCATAGCCATATGGCAATACACAGATTAATGGAGATAGGTTAGTTTAGGATATAAGAGCTAGTTAAAATATGATTAAGCTATTGGCCAAACAGTATTGCAAATAATATAGATGCTGTGTGATTATTTCAAGTCAAGACTGTTAATGAATTAGTGGCCTCTGTGAATCCACATGAAACTTGAGAGAGCCTATAAAAGATACTAGACACACACACACACACACAAACAAACAAAGTTTAGCAGCATTTCTTTTTCAGATGGGCTCTGCTTGCTGGTGCCATGGAACATTTTGAAGAGATCTTCCTGTTTCAGCATTGGCAGAAAAAAAAAAAGACCATGCAATTTCTTTAAAAACAGGCTTTCTGATTCATGATAGTTGCACCTACAGCTTTGGCTCCTTCTGGAAGCCAAGAAATTAAATGGGGTCTGTGAGCAGTTGCTACAAATTGCTTAATGGTGACACATACCCACTATGACCCTGAATCTGGTGTAGAGAGAATGGCTCTCAGAGGCAGCAATCATGCCTCAACCATTATGGAATGGGTAGAGCAATCAGGCAGAACTGTGGAGTTGGTCTTAGTCACACCTGCTGAACATTAAAAGACAAAGTGCTCCTGGTCAGAAAACAATTATAGATATGCAATAAAGACAGATTCAGATAAAAAAGACCTCTGGATGGGTAACAGTGTTGGATAAATGTATGTGGGTTTGAGACACACACACACACACACACACACACACACACACAGAGGAATATAGACAGTTATAAAAACAAGTAAATTGCTTTAAAAATAAAATAAATTCTTTAAAGAGACACAGTACAGAGTCATAGATTAAAGGAGTACAGAATAATAAACCAGGTAAAGATGGAAAATACATTGAGAGTCTAGATTATGTATATTATTGTGCTTTCTTTAATTTTTTTGACAGTGAAGGAGCTTAGTACAGAAAGACATTTCATTGTAGTGGTTGATAAGCTAATCTAACATATATATTTTAAAGATACCTAGACTTCAAAATTTGGGTCTAAGTACTTGTTTCTTTGAAAAAGAGTTTCTTCTTTTGTTTCCAGAGAAGATAAAAAAAAAAAAAACCTGTGGATTCATTTCAGGCTAATGTAGTTTGATGGATGAAGAGCCCCCAAATGGTCACCAGAAATACCCTCAAAAATTACTTCATCCAACAATAAGCAGGAAGAAGTTTGGGGTGAACTATACCCAAATTCCTTAAATGATTGTTTATGAATGTTTACTTTTAAAGGGAAATATGCTATAAAGATGGATACTTTGTACTGGTATGGATCTTGGTTTATTGATACAAATTTAAATTTAACATTAATTTTATTATATATATATTTATATTATGTATACATATATATTTCTGCTCTTGGTAAAGTATTGTGTTTGTGAATTTTATTTAGAAATGTAATATATGAGAAATATAGATTAATAGATAATCATCTATAATAGTCAAACTTGTCATGTTAGGTTTTGTTGCTATATAGAGCTGTATTTTAGTTAGATAGGTATTCTTCAAATCTTTCATAGACCTTCATAATATGGCATTTAAAATGTCTTAAAAAGAAAGTATTTTTCATAATACAGTAAGAAAATCTGCTCCTGGCAGCATCAATCTACTTCAAGAGTATGATGGGCAATGAAGAGACTCCTTATGGAGTTTGTTGGCCAATTGGGCAAGAGACTGCTCTTACCTGGACAGCTTGAAGTTATGTTATGTGAGCTCGACATATGGGACCCACAGAAAGATGATTGTTGAACTAGCCTAAAGGTGAGACAGTCCTTCTGGGTTCCTGCTTCATGAAAGAGTCTGCTAGACATTCTGCAGAACACAGAAAAAAAAAGTGTATGAAAAAATGCTAATATAGATGGACCTTTCTTTGAAATTCCCTGCTTCATGAAAATGTCTGCTGGATATTATAGGCCAGTAGGCTGAAGATGAATTTACCACAACATTAGAGAAGAATGTTGGAAGACTGTCCAGGCAGTCTCTGACAATCTTTGAGTATTGGAAGTTCCTTACAATGCACTTTGTATTTATGTAGGTAATATCATATCCTTCTGGAGTCTTTGATGGAGCTGAAGAATAAATAGTTATAGTTTTCCTTTGTTATAATAAAAGATATAGTAGATTTTGATATTGTGACTATAATTCTTGCTTAATACCTGTTTCGTTATATGTAATAATGCTATATAAAAGCTAAAACATTTCCTTATGTATTCTGTGAATATGTTTTATTGCCATTGGTTAATAAATAAGCTGATTTTGGCCAGTTGTTTAACAGAGTAAAGACAGTCTGAAAGGTATATAGATAGATAGATAGATAGATAGATAGATAGATAGATAGATAGATAGATGATAGATAGATGATAGATAGATAGATAGATAGATAGATAGATAGATAGATAGATAGATAGAGAGTAGGCAGAGTTAGAGAGAAGCCAAGACAGACACAGTACACTGGATGGAATTTTACCCAGTAAGCAACAGCATTGTGGCAATACACAGATTAATGGAGATAGGTTAGTTTAGGATATAAAGCTAGCTAAAAATATGCTGAGGATATTGGCCAAACAGTAATGCAAATAATATAATTTCTGTGTGATTATTTTGAGTTAGGGCAGTTGGGACATGAGCTAGCAAGTTCTGTCAACAAGAAATATTAACTGAGTAAGAAAAAAGTGTGAGCAAGTGATTTCCAAAAAATGTTAGGAATGACAGAAACATCTGGCTGCCTGGACAGTCACCCAAAGTTCCTCTGCATTGATAGGGCATCTATTTTCAGCCTAAAATTTTTGGTTATCTGTTCAATCTCTGTGAGCCCCTATGAATCCAGGATAATTGATTGTGTGAGCCTTCCTGTGGTGTCTTTAACACCTTTGGCCTCTATATTATTTTTTCCACCTCCTTGCAGAATTCTGGAATTCTGAGTAATGTTTAGCTCTGGGTCTCTGCATCTGCCTTCATCAGTTGTGGGATGATGCCTCTCTTATGACAATTTGGCCAGGCACCAATTCTGGTCACAGTAGACAGCCATTTCTTGTTACTTATCCACTACTGCTAGGAGTCTAAACTGGAGTCCTCCCCATAGTTTCTTGGTAAAGTTCCCTGCTTCAGGCTTCTGCTGGACTGGCTGATAGAGTTCAACTCAGAACTCTTCCCCTTCTTACTCCTCCCTTTAACCTGATCATTCATGATCTATTCCCACTTACTCTCAGTCCTCTCACAAAATCTCTATTTTCCCCTCCAAAAAAGATCTGTGTGTTCCCACATGAACTCTCCTTGTTATCTAGTCTCTCTGAATCTATGAATTGTAGCATAGTTATCCTTTTATTTATTGCTATTTTCTACTTATGAGTTTGTTTGTTTTTATTGGTCTGGGATACATCACTCAAAGATTTATAAAAAATGTTTTTAATCAAAACAATTGTTTTAAATTTTATTCTTGTTTGTTTCATAGATGCTAAAAGTTTAATAATTTTTTGAGAGTAGAAAAGATTTGTACTTGCAATGATAATATTGTATGTATACTCTTGGCAATCATCTGACATACTAATATTTTATCACTAACATACGCTATAATTTAGTATTTTACTTCACAAGCATCAACAAATTTAGTGCTAATAAAATAATGTATTTTTAATCATTAAATATCTACAAAAAGTAAAATATAAATATAAAAATATATAAAAGAGAATACAACTTCTTCAGTAAAATATAAAACACAAAAAAATTAAGAACTATGAAATAATTTTTTGCTTACCACCACAAGAGTACAAGTTTTAAGCAAAAAAAAATTATTAAAGGCTGGTAAAACTAGTAAATAGACATTTGGTTGTTTAGTAGTATGCTCTTAAATCCTCTTTCTATAAGGTACACTTAATTACCGAAAGCAATAAGAAAATAAAAGCAAAAAAATTTCACAAGAAATTTTCAATTTTTTTTGTTGACAATGCAATTGTTGCGGGTTTAATAATGTAATTAACACTACTATGGCTTCCAAATAGAAGAAATGTGTCAGCACAATGGATGAACAATGTCGTTTATTTGGGATTTAGCTCATCTGGTTAAATGCCTGCCTAGCATGTACTGACTCTGCATTTGATCTTTAGAACCAATTACACTGTATGGTAGGAAACCCTGGTAATATCAGCACTGCTGTAGTACTTATAGTAGAGTTAGAGTTTCATGGCTATTGGCTAGGTAAATTGTCCAAGGCCAGCCTCAGAGAGATAAAACCTATCACAAACAAACAAACAAACAAAAAAAGTAAACAGCAGTTAAAAAAAAAGACTGTATGTAAGCATGATACATACTTGTTGCTAGTTTATACAATGACATATATTTGAAAACTGATCATTCATTCATTCATTCATTCATTTATTCACTCATTTGTATATGCCCCGGCAATGCTAAGCATGCATGGGCAGCTCATTTATGGTGGTTCTTCAGTTGTTCCCATCCTGGGCTGTCCTAAATGCTTGTGTTATTGTCACACTCAGTTTTCCACAATCTTCCTTTACACTGTCTATCAGCATTTTTTGTCCCTTCCTCTTTGCCTTATTCTGTGCATTTCCCTAAACAGTGCCATCATTTGGTATCTGCCATCATTCAGTCTGATCAACATGGCCAAAGTATCTCAAGCACCATTGCTGTATTCTGTAGTTTACTTCCTTCTGTAGATGGAGATGTTTCTAATGTCATCAATGCACAGCCTATCTCTTCATGTGATGCCTAGAATCCTGAGACATGACATCTCAAACATATTCAGATACTCTTCCTAAGGACATTCTATTGTCCATGTTTCAGAGTTGTAAAGAAGGCAGCCCAAGACAAGTGTCTCAGTACTTGTGATTTTGTGATTGTCATTATGTCTCTTGCCAACTAAACCTTTCCTAGTACCTGGAATATAGCCCTCTCTATTCCTATCTGTCTTTTGATGTCTGAAATAGTTCCCTCCTTTGAACTGAGGATTCCTCTCAGATCGACAAAGTTGACTGTTTGCTTGAGGTTCTAATCCTTTATTAAAATGTTAAAATCCTTGTGTGCCCTTCCCTTGTGTTGTATCTCAGTCTTCTCCATGTTTACTTTCACACCAAAATATTCACTTACTTCCACCACTCTATTTACCATGGTCTAAAACTCATTTGGACTTTCAACAAGTAGTGCTGTATCATTGGTGAAATGCAAGTTATTGATACACATACCACCTATCTGCACAGCTATCTCCTCCTTCTCCAGGGCTGTAGAAATTATTCCAGGAATACATTAAAGAGTAGTGGTGACAAGGCACATCCCTGCAACAGTCCTACGATTATCTAAAACTGATGAGTTATTTCTTCACACAGTTTGACTGATGCATTTTCTAATATTCTTATGTTTTTGTCTGTAGAACTTCACTGTTTCCCAAAGTCCTTTCTTCCAAATGCTATTCAATGCTTTCCTGAAATCAATGTAACAGACATATAAGTCTTTTCCAAATCTTTGTATTTTTCTGTCAGTTGCCTCAAAGTAAAGATCTGATCAACTGTGATATAAAATTTTTAAAATGTGAATATAAATTTCATTCTTTTTATTTGTACTTTGCAATTCAAAAATAATATTAATATATGTTGGGATAATGGTTTCAAATATACTGAGAAATTACAGAAGATTTTAGTATAGATTTCTAAAAGCACTCCATCTAACCCATCTGTAACATTGCAGGAAATATTGCCAACAGACTTTATGTTCTACTACAGAGATCCTTTTTCATTCATTTTCATTGATGCTTTATTCACAGTGACCAGGGAAGGAAAACAGCTTAGAAAACCATCAACTGATGAGTAGATAATGAAAATGTGGTCAATAGACACTAAAATATGCAATATACTGCTTAATATACAATGGAAGAGTATATAACTACAAGAAAAATAAAATTCTTAGGTAAATGGATGGTACTTGAAATTATTTTGAATTTAAGTAACTCAGGGCCAAAAAACTTAACAACATATATTCTCACTCATTTGTGAACTCTAACTGTGAGTCTTTCAGTATTTGTGCTTAAACTGGAGTGCCTATAGTGGTTAGGAAAGTATTAGAGACCATGTTATGGTTCAAAGAAAGGGGGATAGGATGCACATGGTATTAAAGAAAAAATGATGGGAAAGTGAGTGTAAGACAGAAAGGGTGAGATGAAAACAGGGTTAAAGAGTGATTGCAGATAGGAACAGCTAACAATAAATAACTCTGAAAAGATCACCTAAGATTAGTTTTTCAACCAAAACCTTCATATTGTGTTCACTTCCAGGATGAAGACATTATTTTCTCTGCCTATGTGTCAACTATATATGAAAATAGTATAAAGTGAAGTCTAACCGTGTGTTACACTTTGATGCAATAAAAAGCATAGCTAAAAGTGAGACAGTAGTAGAGAACTTCTTTAAAGTGAAATTTAAGTTCTATCTTGTAGATGTTTAGAGTATTTTTAGTTGTTTGTATAATCTAGATTCTAAACCTTTGTTAGACATATAACTGGTAAAGTTGTTTTACCATTTAGTGGGATTGTTTTTCATTCAAACAATAAAATACTGAACAGGAGTTTTTATCTCCATGTAGTTTCATTTATTAATTCTTGATCTTAACGCCAATACCTGCACTATCACCTATCTATATAAGAAACTGGGGAAAACAAACTGACATGGAAGCTTTATACCTATTGGATAGCTTTCATGGTTCTTGGAGCTGCAATCCATGATGGTAGAGAAGAAAAGTAATCGTCAATGTAACCCACCTTTGACTGACCAGGCAATATATGCCCACTGGTAGAATACTGGCATAAATGTTATGGTAGTAACCAACTATTTTATGGTAACATTTCAGGCCCACTCCACAAGATGGAACTCATAAATGGGACCAGTGTGGGGGCTAATATTTTTTTTTATTTATTAAAATTTCTGTCTCTTCCCCTCCACCGCCTCCCATTTCCCTCCCCCTCGCCCAATAAGTCCCCCTCCCTCATCAGGCCAAAGAGCAATCATGCTTCCCTGCCCTGCGGGACGTCCAAGGACCACCCACTTCCATCCAGGTCTAGTAAGGTGAGCATCCAAACTGCCTAGGCTCCCACAAAGCCAGGACATGCAATAGGATCAAAAACCCATTGCTATTGTTCTTGAGTTCTCATTGTCTGCTATGTTCAGTGAGTGGGGACGAATATTTTGTGCTAGATAGGTTATGGCCTATGGGAGAATTACTACTATTACTACTATTACTATGGGAGGCCTTATGGGAGAATTACTACTATTTTTCTAAAAATTGAACACGGTATTAAGCCAATTACTAATGATTTGCTATTATACTCATAGATTACAACATCTTTCATCAGAAAAACTTTTATCTACAGTAAATGGTGATTAACCCAGAGACCTGTAACTGTCAAAGTGAAAAAAAAAATAGTAAATTTAGCCTGAAATTAGATACATTTATCACGCCCTCCCCCAATCAAGGTTCAGGAATCCTTATGGAAGAAAGTGTGAGAAACTGTAAGAGTCAGAGGTGGTGGATGTATAGCAGATAAGGGTATTTTCTGTAAAGAGCAGAGCAGTTGGACATATGAACTTGCAGAAGTTGTGATGGCATACACATAACTTTTACCAGCTCAAACCAGAACAGTTCCAAACACAGAAAGAGAAGGTAAACGTGGTGTCTTATACTTAACTGAGTAGAAACAGACATTTGACATACACTGGGATAGTAAGAGTCCATTTTCTTTAAGAATATGACCCCAAGGCTGAGTGGTGGTGGCACACACTTCTTATTCCAGCTCTTGGGAGGCAAATGCCAGAGGATCTCTGTGAGGTTGAGGCCAGCTTGGTCTATAAGAGCTAGTTTCAGGACAACCAGAGCTGTTACACAGAAAAACTCTGTCTTGAAAAACCAAAAGAAAAACAAACAAACAAACAAAAAATATGACTTCTACTAGGACACACACAAGGGTATATGTGGGCAGTAAAGTTTTGTCTTGATGAGTTTAAGAAAATTAAGATGACACAAATTTGGGTAGTCAAGAATATGGATCTGGGGAGAATCAGGAGAAATTGCCAGATATAGTTTTATTTTTAAATTTTCTCTTTTTATTGAAAATAGATTTTCTCTGTAGCAAGAGAGTCTGGGAGACGTCCAAAACATTTATTTAGATGTATAATAGTGGTGAACACTCACTGATACAGGTCAGGTTAGATGCTGTAGCAGTTGTTCTGCTCAAGAGGAAAGAGCAACAACAAGCATCCTGCTTCACTCTTAGGATCTAAGCCAGGGTAAGAGCAAGAGAGTGATCTACTGCCTACTTCCCCACTCTTTCCTTTAAAGGGAAAGAGTTGTCTTCTCTGTTGGCAGAGAAGAAGTACCACGCCTATTGGGTCATATAACCCAACCTCATGGGTGGAGCAAAAACACTACATTTTCCCCTCACATAATATATCTAAAGTAAAGCTTCTCCTTACCCTATTGTTCCCAATTCTTCCTCAACTTGCCTTACATCTGGATTTACTCCTATTCTTTCTCTCATTAGAGAGAGACAAGAGCTTCTAAAGGAATAATAATAAAATAAGATATAATGAAACAAAAACTATGGCATAGAAGTTTGAGAAGATAAACAGAGGGAAAAAGTACAAGACAAAGCACAAGATTCAGAGAAACATCATTTTGTATACTCAGGAATTCCTTAAAATTATGAAACTGGAATATATGCAGAGGTTTTGATTCAGACCCATACATCCACTCCATGTTGAATTGGTTTCTGAGTTCATATGAATTTTGTCCTGTTGATTTAGGGGATCTTATCTTTTTTTTCCCCCTTTCCTGGTGGAGCAATGTAAGTTTTTCTTAGGGTTCACCTTGCTACTTAACTTCTTTAGGAGAATGGGCTACAGACTCATTATCCTTTAATTTACAATTAGTATCCACTTATGAGTGAGTACATATCATGTTCATATTTCTGGGTCTAGATTATCTCACTCTGTACGGTTTTTCTAGTTTCATCCATTTGCATTCAAATATCAAGATGTCATTGTTACTACTGAGTAGTACCTCATTGTGTTAATGTACCACATTTTCTTTATTCATTCTTCAATTGAGGGGCATCTAGATTGTTTCCAGGATCTGGCTATTACTAATATTGTGGCTATGAACATATTTGAACAAATAGTATAGTAATATGATTGAACATCCTTTGGTTATATGCCCAAAAGTGATATCGTGGGATTCTGTGGTAGGTTGATTTCCAATTCTCTGAGAAACCACAATACTGATTTTCAGAGGAGTACATTAGTTTGCATTCCCCTTACTCTGCATTCTCTCCAGCACAAGCTATTACTACTGCTTTTGATCTTAGTCATTCTGACTAGTGTAAGGAGGTATCTCAGAGTCATTTTGATTTGCATTTTCTTATTGATTAGAATGTTGAACATTTCCTTAAGTGTCTTTCAGCCATTCGAGATTCTTCTGTTGAGAATTTTATTTAGATCTGTACTCCATTTTTAATTGGATCATTTAATACTTTGGTGTCTAATTTCTGCGATTCTTTATATATTTTGGAGATCAGTCCTCTGTCTTATGTGGGGTTGATGAAGATTTTTTCCAATTCAGTAGGCTGTATTTTTCTCTTCTTGATATTGTCCTTTGATTTACAGAAGCTTCTCAATTTTATGAGGTCCCATTTCTTTATTATTTCTCTCAGTGTCTGTGCAACTAGTATTTTATATAGGAAGTGGTCTCTGTGCCTAAGCATTGAAGGCTACTTCCCAATGTCTCTTTTATTAGGTTCAGTGTGGTTGGATTTATATTGAGGTCTTTAGTCCGTTTGGAGTTGAGTTTGTACATGGGATAGATATGGATCTATTTGCATTTTCTACATGCTTTCTTTTTTCCATTGTATAATTTTAGCTTCTTTGTCAGAAATCGAGTGTTCATAGGTGTATGGATATATATCTGGGATCAGTTAGATTCCATTGGTCAATCTATCTGTTTTTATGCCAATATCAATCAGTTTTTATTACTGTATCTCTACAGTAGAGCTTGATGTCAGAGATGGTGGTGCCTCCAAACGTTCCTTTATTGCACAGGATTGTTTTGGCTATCCTGGGTTTTGCTTTTTTATATGAAGTTGAATATTGTTCTTTCAAGGTCTCTGAAAACCTTTTTTTTTTTTTTTGGATTTTTGTAGGGATTGCATTGAATCTATAGATTGCTTCTGGTGGTATTGTCATTTCTCTTATGTTGATCCTACTTATCCAAGAGCTTGGGAGATCATTCTATTTTCTGGTATCTTCTTCAATTTCTTTCTTCAAAGACTTAAGGTTCTTGTCGACCATGGTTTTTACTTCTTGGGGTTAGTGTTAACCCCAAGATATTTATTGTTAATTGTGGCTGTTGTGAACGGTGATGTTTCTCTAATTCCTTTCTTAGCTTATCATTTGTATGTAGGAGGGCTACTGATATTTTTGAGTTGATCTTGTATCCTGTCACATTATTAGAGGTATTTATTTGCCGTGGGAGTTCCCTTGCAGAGTTTTGAGGTCACTTATGTAGACTATCATATCATCTGTAAACAGTGAAAGTTTAACTTCTTGCTTTCCAATTTGAATCGCCTTGGTCTCCTCTTGTTGTCTTATTGCTCTAGTCAGAATGTGGAGTACTGGCCGGGTGGTGGTGGCACACGCTTTTAATCCCAGCACTCAGGAGGCAGAAGCAGGCAGATCTCTGTGAGTTCAAGGCCAGCCTGGTCTACAAGAGCTAGTTCCAGGACAGGAACCAAAAGCTACAGAGAAACCCTTTCTCGAAAATCCAAAAGAAAAAAAAAAAGAATGTGGAGTACTATTGAGTGCATGAACAGCCATGATTTTTTCCTGATTTTAGTGGAAGTCACTTTGAGTTTCTTTTCAATTAATTTGATGTTGTCTGTCACCTTGCTTTATATTTCCTTTATTATGTTTAGATATGTTCCTTGCATCCCTGATCTCTCTAAGACCTTTATGATTTAGGGGTGCTGGATTTTGTCTTTTTTAACATATAATGAGATGATTATTTGGTTTAATTTTTCTTTCAGTTTTTATTATATAGTGGACTATATGGATAGATTTTTCATATGTTGAGCCATCCCTACATCGCTGGTATGAAGTCAACTTCATCATAGTGGATAATTTTTTAATGTGTTCTGGATTTGCTTTGCCAGTATTTTATTTTATTTTATTTTTTGTATCTACATTCATGAGTAAGATTGGTCTGTAATTCTCTTTCTTGCACCTTCAGTTGAGTCTTTTGGTGGTTTGGCATCAGGGAAACTGTAGCCTCATAAAAAAGAGTTTGGCAATGTTCCTTCTGTTTCAATTATGTGGAACACTTTGAGGCATACACATATTAGCTTTTCTTTGAAGTTCTGGTAGAATTCTTCACTGAGCCCATCTGGCCTTGGGCTTTATTTGGTTTTGAGGCTTTTGATGACTTCTTCTATTCCCTTACAGTTTTTCACTTGGTCTTGATTCAATTTTGGTATGTGGTACCTATCCAGAAAATTGTCCATTTCTTTTTTATTATCCAATTTTGTTGAGTACAGGTTTTTGTAGTATGACCTAAATATTCTCTGGATTTTCTTAGAGTCAGTTGTTATGCTCCCTTTTTCATTTCTGATTTTGTTAATTTGAGTGTTCTCTCTGCCTCTTGATTAGTTTGGATCAGTGTTTGTCTATCTTGATAATTTTTCTCAAAGATCCACGTATTTGTTTCATTGATTCTTTGTATTATTATCTTTGTTTATATTTTTTTCTTATTTTAGCCCTCTATTTGATTATTTCCTGCCATCTACTCCTCCTTGGTAAGTCTGCTACCCTTTGATCTCAATCTTTCAAGTGTGATATTATTACTAGTTTGAGATTTCTTTACTTTATGTAGGCACTTGAACTATGAACTTTCTTCTTAGCACTGTTTTCATAGTATCCCATAGGTTTGAGTACATTGTGCTTTCATTTTTGTTGAATTCTAGGAAGTCTTTGATTTCTTTCTTTATTCCTTCCTTGACCCAGAGGTGGTTCAATTGAGCAGAATTCAATTTCCATGAGTTTGTAGGCTTTCTAAAATTAGTGTTGCTGTTAAATTCTAACTTTAAATCATGGTGATCTGATAAAATACAGGGGGTTACTCCAATTTTTTGTACCTGTTGAGGTTTCCTTTGTTACTAAATATTTGGGCAGTTTTCGAGAATGTTCCTTGAGGTGCTGAGAAGAAGATATATTCTTTTGTGTTTGGCTGGAATGTTCTATAGATGCTTTTCATGTCTATTTTAGTAATAACAACTGTTAGTTCTCTTTTTGGTCTGTAAAGTTTCTCTCTGGTTGACCTGTACATCATGGAGAATGTGGTGTTGAAGTCTTCTACTATTAGTGTGTGTGGTTTGATATGTGGTTTAAGCTTTAGTAATGTTTCTTTTATATGTGTCAGTACTCTTGTGTTTGGGGCATAGCTTTTCAGGACTGAGACTTCATCTTGATGGATTTTCCTATAATGAGTATAAAGTGTCCTTTATTTCTTCTGATTGATTTTAGTTTGAAGTCTATTTTGTTAGCAATTAGGATGGTTGCACTCATTTCTTAGGTCCATTTGATAGAAAAATCTTTTCCCAACCCTTTATTCTGAGACAGTGTTTGTCTTTGAGGTTGAGGTGTGTTTCTTGTGTACAGCAGAATGATGGATTCTGCTTTCATATCCATTCTCTTAGCCTGTGTTTTTTTTAATAGGTGAATTGAGTCTATTGATTTTAAGAGATATTAATGACCAGTGAATGCTAATTCCTGTTATTTTTCAGTGGTAGTGTTTGTGTGTTTCTTTTCTTTAGGGTTTACTGGTATGAGGTTATTTGTTGCCTGTGTTTTTGTGGATGCAGTTACATTCCCTGCATTAGAGTTTTCCTTCCAGTAATTTATGTCAGGCTGGATTTGTGGATAAGTATTGTTTAAATCTGGTTTTGTCATGGAATATCTTGTTTTCTCCATCGATGATGATTGAAAGTTTTGCTGAATATAGTAGTCTGGGCTTGCATCAGTGTTCTCTTAGAGGCTGCAGCATATTCTTCCAGGACTTTCTGGCTTTCTTGTTTTGTTAAACTAAGGTATAATTCTGATAGGTCTGCCTTTATATGTTATTTAATCTTTATTTTTTGCAGCTCTTAATCATTTTCCTTTATTCTGTATGTTTTACATCTTGATTATTATATGGCAAGGGGACTTTTTTTGGTCTGATCTATTTGGTTTTCTGTTAGCTTCTTGTACCTTCATAGGGCTATCCCTCTTTAAATTGGTAAAGTTTTCTTCTATTTTTTTTTAATATATTTTCTGTGCCTTTGAGCTGGAGTTCTCCTTCTTCTACCCCTATTATTCAAAATTATAAGTTTGTTCTTTCCACGGTATCCCAGATTTCCTGGATGTTTTGTGTTAAGAATTTGTTGAATTTAATATTTTCTTTCACCAATGAATCAATTGTCTGTATTGTATCTTCAACACCTGAGATTCTCTCTTCTATGTCTTTTACTCTGTTGGTTATGCTTACCTCTGTAATTTCTGTTTGTTTACCCAGATTTCCCATTGCCAGAATTCCCTTGGTTTGTATTCTTTTTATTGCTTCTATTTTTAGTCTTCAGGTCTTGAATTGTTTTCTTTGTCTCTTTGATTGTCTTTTATTGGTTTTATTTGAGAGATTTATTGAGTTCTTCTAATTTTTTCATTTGTCTTTCCTCCATTTCTTTAAGGGGTTTTTAAAACTTTTCTCTTTAAAGATCTCCACCATCCTCATAAAGTTACATTTCAAATAATTTTCTTCTACTTCATCTGTGTTAGGATGATCAAGTCTTCCTGTTGTATGACCACTAGTTTCTGGTGTTATGTTGCTTTTAAGGTTGTTGAATGAATTCTTGCATTGGCGTCTAACCATCTCTTCCTCTAATTGATGCTGGTAGTGTCTTTACTTGTTGGCGCAATATTTGCAGTGCCTATCTATATCTTTGTACACTTTTCTTTGTATGCTCTGTACTGTCACTGTCTGTATCTCACTGAGAGACTGATGTCTCTCTTGGCCTGCTGTTATGGCCTACTCTCTTGGTTCACTCTAGTGATCAACTCTGTGCACAGTCACAGGCATGTGTTTCAGAGTTTCTCTCTTGTTTCTCTCTGGTGGTAATCTCTGTGTAGTAACAGGGTGTGTTTCAGAGTTTCACTGAGGTTGTGGTGGGTAGAAGAGTTTCAGGGCAGAGTGGGACATGATCTATTTCCCTGATTTCTATCTCAGTCTTTTTTTCATTTGTATATAAGAAGACCACTAATATTTGTGAGATTATTTGTATCCAGCTACTTTTTTGAAAGTGCTTATCTGCTGTAGCTGTAGGAATTCACAAGTGGAATTTTTCAGGTCACATATTTATACTATCCTATAATTATACCTTGACTTCTTTTTTTTTTCCAATTTGTAATACTTTGATTTCCTCCAGATTTTTTCTTGTTCTAGCTAAAACTTACAGTACTATATTGAGTAGGTAAGGAGAATGTTGACTTGTTCCTGATTGTGGAACTGCTTGTTCCAAAGCAGTGGAATTGCTTTGAGGTCCTTTCACTTTATGTTGATTTTAGCTATGGGATATCTATAAATTGTATTTATATGTTGGTGTACATCTCTTGTATCATTAATTTTCCAGGACATCTATCACAACCGGGTGTTAAATTTTGTCAAAGGCCTTTTCTAGATCCATTGAGATAACCATGTGGTTTTTAGTCTTTCAGTTGCTTATACAAAGGATTACTTTTGAATTTCATATAATGAGTCATCCTTATATCTGTGTGATGAAGCCTACTTGATCATGGTGGGTGATATTTCAGATGTGTTCTGGAATTCAGTTTACAAGTATTTCATTTAGAATTTTTGTATCTATGTTTATAAGGAAAATTGGTCTGTTGTACTTCTTTAGTCATTATGTATTTTAAGTCTTCCACCATCTGTGTATGAGGGACCATACAGGAATTAGTTACAGTAATGTTTGTTTTATAAACTGTAGAACCTTTTACATTTGGGACATAGATGCTAAACATTAAAATGATATTTTGTGAATTTTTTCTTTGATAAACATGTTGTTTTCTTTCATATCACTTCTGATTTGTTTTTGCTTGAAGTGTCTTTTGTTAGATATTAAAATAGCTGTATTAGCATGCTTCTTATGTTCATTTTCTTATAATGTGTTTTTACAACCCTTACCCTGAAATATTATTTAACCTCAATGTTGAAGAATATTTCTTGGATGCAAAAGAAAGGTGGATCCTGTTTTTTTCATTCTTTTTGTTAGTTTTAGTCTGTCTCTTTTTATTTGGGAATGGAAATAATTGATATTGAGAGAAAGCAGTCGTGGGTTTTTATAATCCCTGAGAGGTTGCTTTCAGTGTTGGCTATGATGGTAGTATCTGCTTGTGTGTGTGTGTGTGTCTGTCTGTGTGTGTGTCTGTCTGTGTCTGTGTCTCTCTGTGTGTGTATGTGTCTACTTTTGATTTATAATATGATGCTATTTATGGGTTATATTTTTATCACTGTTTCATCTCCTAAGTTTGGAGATTTTCTGTTGGCACCTCTGTAAGACTGGATTAATAGATAAATATTGCTTAAATTTGACTGTAAAATATCTCTTTATTTCCAACTATGACCATTGAAATTTTTGTTGGATATAGTAGTCTCGGATGGCAGCTGTGGTTCCTTAGAGCTTGTAATACATCTATTCAAGCCTTTTGGCTTTATAGTCTCCATTGAGAAACTAGATGTCATTTTAATATATCTGCCTTTATATCCATGGTTCCTGTTATTTTTTTTTCTTTTTCAGACTTCTCTCAGTCAGTGTTTTCTCTATTGATTCTATTTACATTTTCATGTCTTGATAAGGTATATTCATTGCTTGCTACTGTTTGTGTGTTCATAGATTTGTTTAAGGGGTTTATTCCTTTTCTTTTTAAGGATATCAATCATAATCATAAAGGTTATTTTAAGAAGTATTTCACTTGTACCTCAGCTATGTTGTAATATTCAGGGTCTGATGTTGTAGGATTGCCAAACCCTAGTGGACACTAATTATCCTGGCTATTATTCATGTGTTTTTATACTAGTGTCTGAGCATTTGGGATTGGAAATATTGTAATTCTAGGTGTTAGTATCTGGTATTGTCTTTGTTGAGTGGCTATTTCATTTCTTGGTTTCTGTTTTCTATCTGGTTTTCTTAGAGTTCCATGGCTGTATATAACCTGATAAGAAATTCTTCTAAGGGGTGTAGTTGCAGATAAAATATGTTTCTGGGTATTGGGTGCCAAACCTTAGACTGGGGTATGAGTGAAGGTGTCTTCAAATGAGATGAAAGAATAGTTTTTTCACTACATTTTGCTTAGTTATTCCCCTGGGGAGGGGAGAAGAACTTGAGGAGAAGCCACAAGAGAATGTCTTTATGCAAGTGGAAATAAGACTGCTGGGCTGAATTTGAAGGATCACAGGAGAGTGGAATATCTGCAGTAATCCTTTCTGTTTCTGGCTCAAGTGGCCTGTGGATTCCCAGGGAGTTCCAGATGGAATTGGAGACTGGGACAAAGCAAGGGGGAGGGAAAGGTAAGCTTGTAGGGGAAGATTTCTGTGATCTACTGGGGATGGGTGCAGGGGTCAAGGGAGCCTGCAGCAGGTGTTCTGCTGCAGAGCTGGAAATAAGACTGGATACTGAATTTGGAGGCACTCAGAGAGACTGAATATCTAACGTTAGCCTACCTGTTTCCCAGATCAGAGTTAAATTTGCACAAAATATTTTAAAAAGTAATAAAATATAAAATTTAAACTTTGAAAATGAATTATGTTCAATGTGTATTTGCTGATATATTTTCTTTTCTTTTGTATGAAGAAATCTCAGTACCATTTGCCTAAATGAAGACACTCATTTTGTATGTATATTGTCTTAATCATTATTTATAAGTCTTGCCATTATCGTTCATCCTGGTTTGATAATTGCAAAATTTTATGTAGGAAATCACCCCATGTTCTATGTTCCCAACTTATTTCCATTTCTTTAATGAAACACCAAATTATCTGTAAGAAATCAGTGGTGTTATATAAATTACATGGTTTATATTATTTTAAAATGTAAGTTATATTCTGTGATTTCTCTATTCATTGTTTTAACTAATGCAAAATTTTGTAATTGTGATAGTTGAATGGTGGGTGACAAGTTCAATAGGTGTTAAGAAGACTAATACTATCCCCATGCTGCAGAACTTTCTGCGGCAAACCTTTTAGTGAAGTAAGAAATAGAAATGAAATATCTCATTTATGCTATTTAGCCATACAATAAATAGCTTTCAAACAAAAAGACAATAATTATTTTTGAATTTAATAAAAATCATAGTGCTTACATCCTTGTTCATTTTCCAGATACATGTTATCCCTGTTTTTTCAATCTTGTGACAAAAAAAAAAAAAAAAAAAAAAAAAAAACCTGGATAATGATACTAAAACTTCCATAGGCTTATTAAAAATATACAACCAAATGTGTATAGTGAGCACTTTGAAAAATGTCAAGTACACAAACATATATCATCATTTATATAAGGCTGCAATAAAATTCTGGAATTGAAAAAAATATTTTACAGTCAACAAGGAATAATTTGTTTTATTTATTTATTTATTGATGGGGAAATTTATTTGTAGTTTGGGCAAGTGTTGAGTTTTAGGCTTATTTTAAGCGCTTTTACAACCCAGAAGACAGATCCTTGGGGGTGTTAACTTTATTCAACTCCAGGCTTGGGAAAATGGGGTGGAGACCACCCTGCTTCACAGAAAAGCAGTCCCCACATTCCTAGGGAGCCACAGACACTGGGTTTTTCTAGGGCAATGGGTGGAAAACTTCTACTCTTAATTCCTTTTGTTCTCCCATAGAGAGATTTGTTCCTCCTCTTCTTCAGTCTGGCAGGAACATCCTGCAGTCCTATTAACATACTAATAGGTTAAAGGGAAGCTCTCTGCTGGAAGTTAGGGCCTAAGGGAATAAATTATTTTAAAACAAACAAAAGTAACAAATGGTACACTTAGCAAACTTTTGGAGAACCTGTTAAACAACAGCCAGCTCCCATGGACATTTGTCAATCACTAAGTGCAGCGAACTCCCTGACCAGCAGGAAAGAACAGCCACCAGACGAGGATTCTTCTCAAATCACGCTTTATTGGAGCCTCTTGGTTATAGGGAGAGCAGAAAGCGAGGGGCCCCGAGCTCTGATTTGCAGCTGCTTATATAGGGAGTCTGCCTAGCAACCTCTGATACTTTGATACTTTAACTGCTTTTCTGGATACCCACCGGCAGGAAAGAAAGCAGGGGAACATCCCTGTCAATTACAGACCACAAGGAAGTTCCCCTGCCAGTCAGGGGAAGTGTGAGCAGCTAGATCGCAACAACTCATCCTGTTTTCTAGTGGAAGAACTGCAACCTTTATTATGGTATCAAGCGAGGCTGGGGCCAAATGCCATCTTGTAATGGCAGCCATTCAAATCGGCTCCCTGCAACTAAGGGTGCACACTTGATGAGAAATTCCAGTCCCTATACTGGAATGACTTGTAGTGAAACATGTCATTAAAAAATAAATAAATAAATAAATAAATAAATAAATAAATAAATAAATAGTAAATCAAGGTAGTTCTTTGTGAATCCACCATAGGCATATCCTCGCCAGAAGTCGAAGGTACAAATAGTAATGGTGCTGCCTATCAGCCTCACCTTCAGATGCATTCAAAATAATTCTAAATCCAGGTGCTCCTGTATGAGCAAGTGACTATTCAGATAGAGTTGTGTTTATGTCTTTGATGAGTACATAGACCTCACATTAGTTAAAACAGAAAAGATTCTCGTTAAAAGATTAAAAAAAAATTGAAAAGGGACATGCAAAAATGTGATAAATTTCTGTTACAAACTGCTTTCTATTAAAAATGATGCATGACAGGGTAAGTTAAGAAGGCAACCCACTGTTTTTATTTAAAGGTGTCTTTTCCTGAAATCACTATTTGAAGAATTTATTAATACTATTTTGTTACTTATGCTATTATCTGGTGACAATAAATGCTGTGAGATTGTTTTTGTTACAAAAAGAAATAAATAATTAATGTTGTAGCATTTCAGTTGTATTTTAATAAATAAAAGACAGTCTGATGATCTGAAAATAAAACAGTCTTTCTGGTCAGCCTTATAGATCAGGTGATAATAACGCACACCTTTAATCTCAGTAGGCAAAATGACACACACCTTTAATCCCAGTAGACACACTAGTAGCCATAGAACCCATGCAGTGCACGCCTTTAATCAAGGTGGTGCACAAAATTAATCCAAGCTCTAGAGGGATTATATAATGGAAGGAAACAGCTCTCAACACACAGTCTCATTCTAAGATTCCTAGAGACAAGATCACCATTATGAAGCCGAGGTAAGGGCCAGTGGTTGACTGTTTTGCTTCTCAAATCTTCAGATTAAACCTTAATTTCTGACCATGAGCTTTTATTAATCATACTTCAAATTAACAATTTGGGAGAAAATTATGAAAGAGTTTGAAATACTTAATTTTGTCATATGTAAAAAAAAATAATTTTAGACAAAGTGAGTGATTTTTCTGAGAACAGGAGAAATAATCAGAAAATAATCTACTCATATAGTAAAGTAAAAAGAAAGCAGAAAATAAATAATATGAAAATGAAGATGCTATGGTTAATATTGCTTGTCAGCAGGATGTAGAATTAACCAAGAGAAATGCCTCTTGGCATGTCTGGGAGGCAGTTAACCTAATTTTTAATAGGTTAATAAATTGGGTGACACCATTTCCTAAGTTTACTGTTCTTTAGAATGCATACAGAAGTAGGAAAATATCAAAGCACAATCATGCATCACTTTTCCGTCTCTCTTTATAGACACAATGTGAGCAGCTATATCAAACTCAATGATGTTAATGCTTAATTTTTTTTTTTTAAACAGTGTGGGTTAACTTGCAAATACTCCATACCATTACTGTCAAGAGTAAGTCATAAAATGTATAATACCAAATCCTTTACCCAGGGCTCAGAACCCTGTGGTGAAAGTGGTAGAAAGAGAGTAAGAACCAGAGAACATAGAGGGTATTAGGAAAACAAGGATCTCTAAATCATTGGGGGCACAGCTCATATGAACTCACAGAGAATAAATCAGCAAGCACAGGGCCTATACAGGTCTGCACCAGGTTCCTCTCATATATATTACAGCTTTCTGTTCAATACTTTTATGGGACTCTTGAGAGTACTATGGTGGAACTCTGTTTCTTGTATCTTCTCATGGGGCATTTTCCCCTGTGTTGTATTTTCCTATCCAACTTCAATGTGATGGCTTTTGTTTAATTTCGTTAAATCTCATTTTGTTATATTTTGTTGTTTCCTCTTAGAAGCCTGTTCTTTTGTAATGAGAGACAGAAAGGTAGTAAATTCATGTGGAAGGGGACACAGGGAGGAACTCATAGCAATACAGGGAGGGCAAATTGTAATTAGGATATATTGTATTAGGAAAGAATATATTTTTAATAAAGGGGTTCAAAATAAAACCTTTTTTTTCTCAGCAAACATAAAACCTATAATTTATATCTCTCTCAGTGGTCATTATCCAGTAGCTCTTGCCTAAATGTGGGTTCCTTTACACATTAGTGTGTCTGTGGGTGTCATCATAGTTCAATGTTGCCTTAAGAAGACATATTGTACCATATACATAGTTTCTCTATCATTTATAGAAAACACGATTTTGAAGGAGATTTTCTGGCTCTATGGCTCTTACAGTCTTTGAACCCCTCTCCTGTGATGCTACAAGCCTTAGCAATGGAGGCTGTGTAGTGTGTCTATTGGGGATTAGTGCCTTGTGATCGGTTGATCTTTGCCTCCGGAGCAGTTTTATCTTTCTGTAGTGATATCTGTCTGTTGACAAGATATGATTTTCTTTTTCATGAGGGATGAGAGCTACACTAGTCTATAGGTATAAAAATAAGCTACATTTAGAATGCAATTAAAAATATACCTTTCCCCCAGAAAGTAGTAATGGTAGATTCCCTCTGAGATACAAGATCTCATGAGCTCTGAGTAACTGGCTGTTTCCAATCCCAGACATGAAGTCCCTCCTGTTGAGAAATTGTTAAGCCTAATTAGACAACTGTTGGCTATTGCTAGAATGTAAGTGCCACTACTATTCCTTTAGGGATATCTTGAGATGGTGATCACTGAGGTAGTTCATAGTTTTTTACAGCTGGGTAGAAGAATTGATTGCTTTCTTCCCTTGGCAAGTTGCATAGCAACTTCCAGCATTATAAAAGTTAGTCCTCAGGAAGGAGGCAATCAGGTCAGATGCATCTCAAATCCTCCAAGTGCTATGTTCAAAGTGTGTGGTATCTTCTTCAGCAGTAGGAATACACCTTCAATTTACTGGTAGCAAACATGGGCAACAGTAACAGTCTTATTGGGGTAGGGAGATTTTTATACACCCATCTCCATGCTACTTAAAAAATCACCACAGTTATTGTTTATTCTATCAATGTTCTGTGGGTCAAAAGTCGAGGTTAAGATTAACTGGCTGTGTTACATAAGATCACAGAAGCCTTAAATTAAAGCAAGTCCTGATATCACAAAAGCCTATGTTCCCTTCTAAGCTTCTATGATCCCAGGCATAATGTTTTGCCCTTCTACTCAATTCTAGAGGCTTCATTTTCAAAGGCAGCAGTAAAAACACTGCTTTACAAAGTTTACCTGGTTACTTTAATCATATTGAGAATATTATTCTTCTAGACTAAATAGAGGGATAGATTATATAAACTTCTTATGATATCTATGACATGTGATATTCACAGTTTGATCCAAAATAAAATAAAAATATACAAATAGGTTGTACACCTAGAGATTTTGTCACAAGTCCAAGCATACTACTCCCCAGGCATCACCCAATGTAGATTTTATTAACTAGATCTGCAATAAGCTTCTTTGGTAGATAAAAATTTTCCATTTCAGAATTTAAAAGATCAAGAAATGTGTCTTGTGAATGCTACAGCTGACTAAGATCTGGCTATGTATACCGTAGCAATCATCTAGCCCATTTGTTTTTTGTTTACAGTGTGTGAGCGAGAACTGTTAAAGGAAAGCCCTGCATCCCCCCCCCCTTTTTTTTTTTTCTCATCCATCAAAAATCCTAAAAGTTTGTCAGAGCTTTCCTATATTTTATAGTTGACTTATTACTGAAATTAATTTAGTCAACACTGTTGCTATTTCATAGTTAACAAATTTGATTAATAGTAACCTAATTAGCTGGATATAGTAAGTTTGTCTGTGTGTACATTTGGACACAAATTATAGGCTAAAAGTAATAACTCTGATGTTGTGTATAATTTTTAATCTTCCAGCTGCCCTCTTATGGATCACATTTTCAACATTTTTATTCAGCTTTATGATACTTTACAGCTGTCATTTTATTACAGCTCTGTAAATATTATTTTAAACCCAAGTTGAAAGAACAAATAAAGTTAAGATTACTTACTATAGATGCTTTGGATGTTCTTAAATGTGACAATATTTCACTCAATTTCAGTTTCCTCTTACTGTCCTAGATCCATTTTTGATTGATTGCTTCTTTTCATTTTCATTACAAAAACCTTTAAAAATGCTATAAATTTGTGGGCTAAATATAGGAAAATTAATGAAATAAGAGAAATGAATATACATTTTTTATATTTATGTATTTTTCATCTTTCTAATGTTCTACTATAAAGTATTATTTAGTGATGTCACTGTTTACATAAAGCTAAAGCAGTAATTATGTTTGAAAGATAATATATGTAAATATAATAACTATAAAAGAAAATAATACATGTGAGACAAAATGAATGGAAGAGGAACATGGCTAATCGAATAATACCAACAGATAAGGAAGCAAAAGCTCAAGTAAATCTATTTTAAAAGATCAGTGATTCAAAGACAAAAATGTGTATTTCATTGCTGATGGGAAGAGATAGAATGGCATAGACAATAGGTTATTATAACCAGTGTGCTTTCCAGAATGCAAATGGAAATGAGGAAACCCAGAAGTTATTGTAGAAAATAATATCTAGTATAATAGAGTCTTTAGTTAATTATAATAAATTCCAAAGACATATAATGTTTCCTAACTATTTCATTATATCTGAGTTATTCTTGGAAAAATGAAGTGTGTACACACACACACACACACACATATAGTTTCTAATGTTCAATTTAAAAGAATATCATGATTCAGTAATGCTTATTTTTCTAATTCAGAAGAAAATTACACAATTACTGCAGCAATTTCAGAATAATCAGGGGCTTACTGGTCCCTCTAGCTTAGTGATATATACAGGGCAGACAGAAATCCATTACTGAAAATAGATAATTGCAGGGACTAAGAATACAAAGTGTAAGTTCTTATTTGTTAGACAAACATTGACATGATCTTTGAAACTGCATAATGAAGATGTGATAGGATTATAAGTTTTTGGAAATGTGTTTAAATACCGTACAGTATTTCTAGTATTCTAAATGATATACTTATTTCTTTTCATGTTGAGTTTCCTATGTTAAATTCCCACTCTTTCCCGTAAAATATCCTTTAAGGCTCCTGTAAGAAGAACCAGCAGCAAAACACCTTACAATCTAACAGACTCTGTGTGTTGGAATCAAATAGACATCCCTGAGTGTTATCAACATAAACAGAGAGCCTTTCATGTGAAATAAAGTAACTAGAGGAAATAATGGGTACCATCTCAAAGGAATCTGTCTGTGTAATTAATAAGTGTGGTTTTCATTCCAGCATAGTTTGCCATTTTGGATGACTAGAAGTAAAGGAAATGATATTTTAAGGTCAGTCTTTAAAAATGTTAACCATAATTATTTCATTTCAGAATATATTCACTTTTGAAAAGTACACAGCACATTTAATTAGATTCAAACTATCTTTTTCAAACCATTACTACTTGAATGCAATAGAAATTATAGCAATTTAGAAAGCATTTTCAACCTCTTAAAAAGAAGTAATACATTTCTCTTCATTATACTTAGCCAGTTTCTTCACTTAATTTTGTATTTTTCCTTAGGCTTCATTCTTGCCCTTGGTTCCAGTGTTTTACTTCTTATACATGCTTTGAAATAATTCTACAAATTTCCAAACATCTGAAATAGAATCTACTCAAACTATATATCAGGGCCATATCTGGAAAATCATCTTTATAAGACTCTTCTCAGAAATTTCCATGCCTTTAATTACACTAGAATGTTTAGAGAAATCTTATAAAATAAAATTGTATTCTTTAAAATAAATGCTCAAATCTTATCAAACTATTAATCTGTTTGAAGAGTGTAAATTTATATATTAAAGTTATCCAATTGAAGCTGAATATTAAATGACAGTAAAAATAATGAGTGGCTAGAAAGCATATACAAAGTAAAATCTACCGATGCTCAAAATTTCATAAAGATAAAACTTACAAACAAAATTAATATTCCATCCAGAGCGCTTGTAGACCTAACAGTCAAATGAGTTCAAGGAATTTCTCTGGCCTTGTGTTTTCCTGCAAAACATTAAAGAGTGTTTTCTAACTGGAGAACATGAACCCCCTGAGGCTACTTAAAGAAATTCTGCAAGATTTTTAGGCACTCAATATTTTTAAAGCAATCAGTACCCATATCATTAACTTTTGTATGAACTCTTTCTATAATTGATCTAGCTGATATTGTGTCTTTGAGGCATACTGTGAAATTGTCTTTTCCATTTTTCTTTCTCTGCTTCCTTCCTACTTTGCAGAACAAAGGCATGACCCTAAGCAACTTGGAAGCCAGGAGTCATACATCTCTCCAGAGTGGAGAGGACTCTATAGGCAATAAGGAGAGGATTCTAAGAGTTTGTTCTGGATAGAGTCCCTAATGTCTAGATAAACGGGTAATGATATGGACAGAGCCAAGTGGCCAGCTTGAAAACCCAGCACATCTTGCTAAACCATCTTTCTTTGCTTTCTCTTAATCAACCCCTGTTAAGAAAATCAGATGGAGAGTCAGTGTTCTCTAAGGATGAGCCCACAGATAGGTATCCAAACTCAAGTGGTTAGTCCTAAACACACATACATAAATAGTAAAAGGACTTAGTAGGTTATGTAGTCGGTTATATAACAATAACAAAGAAGAGGTAATAAATTTAAGGAAGACTGAATGCTATATGAGGGAGTTGGAGTTAAGAGTTGGAAGGTTCAAAAATGATGAGAATACAGTACTCATACACAAAAGTCCCATAGAATAAAATAAGCTAGAAGTTATGCCTAAAGCTTTTTTCTATAATCATAACTTTACTTTAGAAAAAGATATTACTTGATTTGAATATTTTCCAATTTATGGCCTATTAATTCAAGGAGAAATGGAGAAACAGCATGCTGTAGGGCTTAGGACTCCTCATCCAAATTAGAGCTGCTAAGGCATGTTTTCTGTGTGTGGTTAAATCTCTCAGTACAGAGATTTAAACTTGCTTTTTCCATTCTCTACATTGTCTGTTTATATTTTGATAATCTGCATCTGATAATTTATGCCTTACTGTTGACAGTGCTGATTGACATCTGTTTTTCTACTTAGATTCTATGTTAATTGAGTTAAGTGGAGCCAGGCGGAGGTGGTGTATGCCTTTAATCTCAACACTTAGGAGGAATTTTTCCTGAAAATGGGAGGTTGGTTACAAAATCATATTCTCTAGCTTTCTATGTCCTTCTTTATTTGTGTATGAATTTGTATTTCAGTGTTTCTTTTCAATCTTAATTAGTTGATTAACTTATTAATACTTAGAAAGCACATGAAAATCAGCAGACACTAAGAGGAGTCAGTTTTCTCCTTCCACAATGTGATTTCTGGGTATTCCAACCATGTCATCCAACTTTTGTCTAGCATTTTCTTACTGTGAGCCCTTTCTTCTGCTGGGAATGGTGATACATACTTTATCCCTCTACATGGCTGGAATAAGTAAATTTGTTTTGCAGTTACAGGAAATTATATTCAAGACATAGCCATAAATCTTCTAAGAGATTTTAGGCTTTAAATGTTTAAAAAGTATTAGAAATTTTAAAGATTATAGTGTTTTTTTTTTTTAATGATTTTGTTGAGGTATACATTTTTTTCTCTGCTCCCCTCCCTTTCTGGCAGAAAGAGCAGGGGCAGAGCTGGACCCAAAGGACTCTCCCTGGGGCTGAGAGGGATGTTTAGTGCTGGACAACACAGCCCTTTCCCTGGCCACTGGGGAGAAACACACCCACTGAATCCGAAGTCTGTTGAAGCAGGATCTCATTAATTGCATCAGGCAGGAACTTATGTAGGTTGAGATAGGTGGTGTGAATTCTGGAATGGGTCGTGGCAGAGCAAGGAACTAGGGCCAATAATATTTTGTCATGTTAGCGGTGGGTGGGCATAGGGAGGCTTAGGTCAGGTAGCCAGAGACAGGTCTCCAAACTCGAGCTAGGCTCAAAAGTTACACTAGGCCTAACACCAGCTCATATTAGGCTTAGGAAGTTACACTGGGCCTCATGCAGCATCTCATGAGACCCAACACCCTTCAACCCTCATCCATAGTCCCCATGCTCCCAATTTAATCAGAAAATCTTGTCCTTTTATACTTCCCTTGTTGATTCTTGTCGATTAGATCCATGTATGTTCTCTTAGGGCTCTCATTGTTGTCTAGGTTCTCTGGGATGGTGATTTGTAAGATTTTTTTTTTTTTTTTTTTTTTTTTTTTTTTTTTGCTTTCTGTCTAAAAATCACTTATAAGTGATTACATATGATATTTGTGTTTCTGGGTCTGGGTTACCTAAGGCAATGTGATGTTTTCTTGCTCCATTCATTTACCTGCAAATTTCAAGATGTCATCATTTTTTTCTGCTATATAGTACTCCATTGTGTAAAAGTACCACATTTTCCTTATCCATTGTTTGGTCAAGGGGCATGTAGGTTGTTTTCAGATTAATGTTATGTCAAACAATGCTGCCATTAACATAGTAGAGCACATGTCTTTGTGGTATGATTGAGCATCCTTTGGGTATATACCCAAAAATGGTTTTTCTGGGTCTTCAGGAAGATTGTTTCCTAATTTTCTGAGAAATTGAAATACTGATATTCAAAGAGGTTATACCAGCTTGGATTACCACCAGCAATGCAGGAATGTTCCCCTACCACACATCTTCTCCAGCATAATTTGTCATCAGTGTTTTTGATCTTGGCCATAATTACACTTGTAAAATGAAATCTCAGAGTTGTTTTGATATGCATTTCTATAGATATCTGTTAAGTCCATTTAAGTTATAACATTTATTTGTTCCCTTATTTCTCTGTTAATTTTTTGTCTGGAAGATCTGGCCAGTGGTGAGACCAGAGTGTTGAAGTCTCCAACTATTAGTGTATGGTGTTTAATGTGTGACTTAATCTTTAGAAGTGTTTATTTTACATATGAGGGTTTCCTTGTACTTAGAACACAGATGTTCAGTATTGAGATTTCCTGTTCATGGATTTTTCCTACGACTAATATGAAATGTCCTTTTTTATCTCTTTTGATTGATTTTAGTTTGAAGTCTATTTTGTTAGATATTAGGATAGCTGTACCAGCTTATTTCTTAGGTCCATATGATTGGAAATTTCTTTCTTAACCATTTACTCTGAGGTGATGTCTGTCTTTGACGTTGAATTGTGTGTCTTCTATGCAGCCAAAAGATGGATTCTGTGTTCATGTTCAGTCTGTTAGCCTGTGTCTCTTTATATGTGAGTTGAGTCCATTTACAGTAAGGGATATCAATGACCAGCGATTGCTATCTCCTGTTGACTTAATTTTCATTGTTGGTGATTTATTTTGTGTCCTTCTTTAGGATTTGTTGCTTTGAGATCATCAATTGTCTGTGTTTTGCTGATGTAGCAAAATTTATTGGGTTGGTGTTTTCCTTCTAGTACTTTGTGTAGGGCTGGGTTCGTGGCCAGGTATTGGCTAAATCTGGTTTTGTCATTGATACCTTGTTTTGTTGTTCTATGGTGATTGAAAGTTTTGTTAGGTATTGTATTCTTACCTGGCATCCATGGTTTCTTAATGTCTGTATAATGTTTCACCAGAACCTTCTAGCTTCCATTGTTTTCATGGAGAAATGAGGTGTAATTCTGATAGATCTTCCTTTATATGTTACTTAGATTTTTCCTTTGCAGTTCTTAATATTCTTTCTTTATTCTGTATGTTTAGTGCTTTGATTGTTATGTGGCAAGGGAATGTGTGTTTTGATCCAGTATATTTGGTGTTCAGTAAGCTTCTTGTATGTTTATAGGCATATCTTTTTTAAAGTTGGGAACATTTTCTTCTATGATTTTTTAAAATATGTTTTCTGTGCTTTTGAGTTGAACTTCTCCTTCTTCTATACCTGTAATTCTTAGGTTTGGTCTTTTCATGTAATCCCATATTTCCTGGATGTTTTGTTAACCTTTTGTTAGATGTAATGTTTTCTTTGACTGATGAGTCTACTTCCTCTAGTGTATCTTCAGTGCTTGAGATTCTCTCTTGCATCTCTTTTTATCTCTTTTATTTATTTATTTTATTAAAGATTTCTGTCTCTTCCCCACATCTGCCTCCCCTTTACCTCCCCCTCCCCCAGTCAAGTCCCCCCCCCTCGTCAGCCCAAAGAGCAATCAGGGTTCTCTGCCCTGTGGGAAGTCCAAGGACCACCCTCCTCCATCCAGGTCTCGTAAGGTGATCCCTGACTTCAAACTCTATTACAGAGCTACAGTATTGAAAACAGCTTGGTATTGGCATAAAAACAGAGAAGTCGATCAATGGAACCATATAGAAGACCCTGACTTTAATCCACAAACCTATGAGCACCTGATTTTCGATAAAGGAGCTAAAAGTATACAATGGAAAAAAGAGAGCATCTTCAACAAATTGTGCTGGCAAAACTGGATATCAATCTGTAGAAGAATGAAAATAGATCCATGTCTGTCACCATGCACAAAACTCAAGTCCAAGTGGATTAAAGACCTCAATATCAGTCTGAACACACTGAACCTGATAGAAGAGAAAGTGGGAAGTACTCTACAACAAGTGGGCACAGGAGAACACTTCCTACGTATAACCCCAGCAGCACAGACAGTAAGGGCCTCATTGAATAAATGGGACCTCCTGAGACTGAGAAGCTTCTGTAAAGCAAAGGACACTGTAGCTAAGACAGAAAGGCAACCCATTGACTGGGAGAAAATCTTCACCAACCCCGCAACTGACAAAGGTCTGATCTCCAAAATATATAAAGAACTCAAGAAACTAGACTGTAAAAGGCTAATCTCTTGCATCTCTTATATTCTGCAGTTTATGCTTGAATTTGTGATCATTTTCTCATGATTTCTGTTTCTATAATTCTTTTGGTTTGTGTTTTTTATTGACTCTATTTCAATATTTAAGATTTGAATAGTTTCTTTCATATGATTGATTGCTTTTTCATGTTTTTTAAAAGGGATTTGTTGATATCTTCTAATTTTTTTTGTTTGTCTTTTCCTCCATTTCTTTGAGGAAATATTTTATTTCCTCTTTAAGGGCCTCCAATATTCTCCTAAAGTTATTTTTATGCCATTTTATTCTGCTTCATCTATATTCATTTGGTTGTTCAAATCTTGCTGTTGTAGGGTCACTACTTTTTACTGGTGACGTGCTGCTCTTTGTGGTTTGCAGGTGTTTTTACATTGTCTACCCATCTTTCCTCTGATTGGTGTAGTTGGGACTGTCTGTGACACTGGTGATCATTTTCCCAGGTGACAATGGATCTAAGGCTCAGATGGCTGCTCCTCATGGTCAAGTCTATGGTTCCATCACCCTGTTGATCAATCTATGTTCCTGGAGGTTACTTCATGCTCTTAGGGTTTGCTCTATAATACCAGGGGTATTATAAAGTTCTGTCTGGCTCTGGCAGGGCTATGTGGCTTCTCTCTGACTATACTCTTCTTTGTACAAGAATTCAGATTAGTTTTCTCTGCCTACATCTATTCTGCCCTATCAACAGGCCAAGGAAGTTTCTTTATTCACCAATGGTATTCACAACCTACAAATGGGAACCCCACATTGCCTCTGCTTTACTGTTTAAACAAAAAGGAAGGTTTTAACTTTAACATAGTCAAATTACATATAACAAAAGAGGTATCAAGCAAGAATTGCAATTATAATATTTATGTCTACTTTATCTTTGATCATAACTAAGGAAAACTATATTTTACTATCTTTTCTTCATCTCCACCAAAGACTCCAGAAAGATATATTACCTAAGTAAACAGGAAGTTCATTGTAAGCAACTTCCAAAACTCTAAAATTGACAGAGACATGTTGCCACCTGGACGATCACCCAAAGTTCTTTTGTACCATTGGAACATTTATTTTCAGCCTATAGGCCCATAGTATCCAATGACTATTTCATGAAGCAGGAAATTTCAAAGACAGTTCTGCCTATATTGGCAGTTTGTCAGTCACTTTCTTCTGTGTCCAGAAGAATGTCTAGCACACTCTTCCATGAAGCAGGAACCCCAAATGATTGTCTCACCTTTAGGCAAGTTCAGCAGTCATTTCTCTGTGAGTACTGCATGACCAGTTCACATAGCATGCATTCAATCAGTTCAGGCAAGAGAAGTTTAATGCCCAAATGGCTAACAAACTCTATAAGGAGCCTCTTTAATGCCCATCATCCTCTTGTAATAGATTGGTGCAGTCAGGAACAGATGTGTCTTATTGTCATGAAAAGTCCTAAATTCTTAAAACACTTTAAATGTCATATTCTGTAGTCTTTGAAAGATTTGAAGAATTTTTATCTATCTGAAATACATCTCTGTACATCTAGAAAATCTAACTTATCTGACTACAAGGTTGACTATTACAGATGTCTATCTATTTACCTTTATTTCTTAATTATATATTATATTTTTAAATGAGCTGCATAAACACAATACTTTAATCAGGAACAGAGATATACATATAACAAAATTGATCTTATATTTGTGTCAATAAACTAAGATCCATACCAATACAGAGTATCCTTTTCTATAGCATATTACCCTTTAAATATAAATAAACACTTCTAAACAATATTTGGAAATATGGGTATAGTTCTCTAGACTACTTCCTGCTGATTTGGGTGTGGTTTATCAGGTCTTTCATGCTAGGTTCATCTAAGTCAATAATTGGGTGAAGTAATTTTTGGGGTGTGTGTTCACAGTGACCTTTCAGACAGTCTTGGTGCATCAAACCATATTAGCCTGGAAGTATTCCACAGGTTCTCATCGTCTGTGGAAACAAAAGCAAACATCATTTCCAAAGCAACATATCCTTAGCCTCAAATTTTGAAGACAAAATACCTTTAAAGTATAGATGTTGATTAAATAGCTCCTTCATAATCAAAAAATTCAAAAGAAATACAAAATTATACATAACCCAGACTCTCTGTTTACAGTCCATCTTTAAAGTCACTAGTTTTTACTCTATTACTTTTTAATCTATGATGGTCTGTACACTGTCTCTTTAAATACTTTTTTATTACTTAAAACCATTTACTCCTTTTTATAACTTTCTATACTCTTGTTCTTCTCTCTCCCAAGCCTACATACATTTATTCAGTACTACGACCCATTTAGAGGCCTTTTATGTCTGAATCTGTCCTGTTGTGTATCTGTAATTCTTTACTGTCTAGGAGTACTTTATAAAATGCTAAATGCTTCTTAAAAACTTAAGCTGTAGCATTTCTAGGTCAAATACAGCCAGCCTGCTTGTTCCACCCTGTTCAATGTGGTGGAAGAGGTCTGTTCACTACCTCAGAGCCATGTATACTGCACCAGTTCCAAATATGCAGCAGATCTGTGTCAAGCCATTAAACATTATGTAACACAACCCATTTAAATTCTCAGCCTCCTGAAAGAGCCAGTTTGTGCTGGCAGCATGGCCCAAAAAGGCAGCATTTCAAAATGGTGGGGCTTTTTTTCTGCTACCACTGAATTAGGGAAATTTTTCTTAAAGGAGTCATGCCTATGCCTGCTTCTAGCAAACAAAGCCCACACAAGAAAATGCCACTCTGAAACCATGCTTAACACTGTTCTTTTGTGTCTAGGATTCCGTTTTAAGCTTTCCTAGGTTTTACTTGGATGTAGTCAACCACATTTGTGCCAGTTTGTTTTAAGAATCCTCTTGTTTGTCTCTTTGCATCTCAGACCTGAAATAATCACACAGAAACTGTATTAATTAAATCACTGCTTGGCCCATTAGCTCTAGCTTTTATTGGCTAACTCTTACATATTAATTTAATCTATTTCTTTTTTTTTTTTTTTTTTTTTTTTTTTTTTTTTTTTTTTTTNTTCGAGACAGGGTTTCTCTGTAGCTTTGGAGCCTGTGCTGGAACTAGCTCTGTAGACCAGGCTGGTCTTGAACTCACAGAGATCCGCCTGCCTCTGCCTCCCAAGTGCTGGGATTAAAGGCGTGCGCCACCATCGCCCGGCTAATCTATTTCTATTAATCTGTGTATCACCATGAAACTGTGGCTTACCAGCTAAAGTTCTGTCTGATTCTGGTGGGGCTACATATCTTCTCTCTGACTCCACCCTTCTTTCTCCCAGCATTCAGTTTCATTTTCCCTGTTAACCTCTATTCTGCTATATCAACAGGTCAAGTCAGTTTTTGTATTCATCAATGGTATTCACAGCATACAGAGAGTAACCTCATAACAGACCTTGGTTCTGGTCCACCTCCTAGGGTATCCCAGATTCATGCCTGGACTTGCATAGGTCCTGGCTCAGGCCTACTTCCTTGGAGGTCACAGACTCATGCCCAGACCTGCAATGGTCTCTGGTTCCAGCCAACTCCCTTAGCAGTTGTTCCTTTGTACCTACTCCTGTGGAGTTCATAGGCTCAGGTCTACTCTGGCCTAGGTCACTGTCTCAGTTTTGTTTCTTATGGAATTTCCCTGGTCTGGGTCTGCTCCTGCATAGGTCCCTAGCTTGGACTTAGTCCCTCAAAGGTCTCTGGCTCTGGTCTACTCCCTCAGAGGTCCCAGACTTGTATGTGCCTAGACCTGCAGAAATCCTGGCTCAGGTGGTTCCAGACTCCATTGTGCTGGTTTTTTATGTTGGACTATATGCATTTTATATTTTGACATTGCCATGAGCCTTTGGTGCCAGCGAATGAAATTTGGTTGTTTTAATGAGAAATATCCCAAATATATAAGAGCTAGTTCAAAATACACTTAAGTGACTAGCCAAAAATGATTTAAATAATATAGTTTCTGTGTGATTATTTCAGAAGTCTGGGTATCTGAGAAATTAACAGGCAGCCTCCCCCAACATAGGTATGTATATTTTAGAATACGATGCCTTGTGTGCTGTGGGAATTCTTTCTGTATATATGTTGCTTTTATTGAATAATGAATAAAGAAGCTACTTTGGCCTATGACAGGACAGAATAGAGCTAGGCAGGACAACTAAACTGATTGCTGGGAGAAAGAAGGCAGAATCAATGAGAAGTCATGGTGCTACCACAGGAGAAATATGCAGGAGAAAGACACTGGACAGAAACTTACTGGTAGGCCACAACCATATAGCAATACACAGATTAATAGAAATGGGTTAATTTAATATGTAAGAACTAGTTAGAAATATGCATCTATTAATAGACCAAGCAGAATTGTAATTAATTCAGTCTATGCGTGGTTATTTTGAGTCTGAGTGGCAAGAAACAAATGAGCAGGCTCCAACAACACCAATGAGTGCAATTGAAGAAGCACAGGAGTTTCAGCATTGCTGAAGGGAGTATGTCACTGGGGATGGGCTTTGAGAGCATGTAGCTTCCACTTTTCTGTTATTTTGTTCTCTGCTTTCTGTGAATATTTTAATGTATGATCTGTCTGTTCCTGTTCCAGCTGCCTGTTACCACTCTGAGACTGCCATTGAAGACTCTGGATCTATAAGGCAAAAAACTCCTCTAGAAGTTTACTTGGTCATGGCATCTTATTATAAATTCATGGGTACCTATAATAACCAGATTCCTATCATTATAACAACCCCAAAGAGCAAACATTTCCCCAAAAGCAAACATTTATTTTGATTTACGGGTTTTGAAGACTTGGACTATGGTCAGTAGGCCCTATAGCATTGAGCCTGTAATGGGAGTTGATCTTTATAGGGATATATCATATAGAGAACTTCTTAAAACAGAGCCCAGAAAGAGGGGCTGTTTTCTTATAAGCTCCTAGAAAGGCACTTGTCCATTTTTGTAAAACCCCTTAACTAGACTGTACCTTTCAAATGTTCCCAAATATGGCTCTGGGTAAATCCTCTAATACTTCGGCCTTTGGAAACACATAACAATCACACTAGAAGTTTTATGTTATTATTTTCTGTATGTGGATATGTTTACATGCAAACCAGTCCTCTAACACATTGACCATTTGTGACATTTAACATTCACATTGTAAGTTTTGGTTTATTTTGTTTTATCATGCATGTCTTTATATGTTTGTATGTATGTGCACATGTTTATAGATTTATATGTCTTTATAATGTGTAAATGTGTATGTAGAGTTCAGAGAGTCCATGTAGAGCCTTGCAGAATGCTCCTCAGTTACTTCCTACCTCGTCTTTTGAGACAGAGTCTCTCACTAAACCACAAGCCTACTGATTAGCAGGTAGTTTAAATGGTCAACAGGCCTCAGAGTCCCTTCCTGTTCTTGTCCCTGGTATTGGGATCAGCGATACATGTTGTTTCACTTGACTCTTTATATGCATGCTTTGTGTCCAAGCTCAGGTGATTTGTGACAGGAAATGTGCAGACTGGGCTTCATCCTTAGATCACAAACTATGGAGTAAAAATAGATAATTCTGGTAGATACACATTTTAGTTAGAAGTCTCTTTAATTATGGGATCAATATAAAAACATTTGAAGCCTTTAAAAGTGTGTAAGGACTGTATAATTTTTTAGAAATATTTTAGCTAAGAAATTTAAGGAATCACATTGGCTAAGTAAGTTCTCTGATTCAATCAGGAGAAACACAAAAAGTCAAACCTAATTAGATAAAATTTAGCCTTTATTCAAAAATACAGTTTCATTGAAATATTTTTCCACAAAGGGGGTTATATCAAAAATTGAAAAATAAATAAAAGATTACAAGATGTCTCTCATGGAAAATAGAACTTGTATGGCATACCCTTAAGGATTATTCTATAGCTTCTATCTTAGATTACGCATCATTGTATTGTAGATAACCCAGAGAATATGAGTGTTCTGACTTATGGACATTCTGAAAATTATTCCTGATGATGATTCAGTTGGCTTCTCCTACCAACAAGAAGAAAACCACTTTTCATCTGTGTTCTACTTGTATTCCTATCACTATGAGCTAAATCCTGACTAAAAAATTTAAGGGGAGAAGTGTGTATTTTGGATCAGCCCAGTAAGAGAAGGCATGCAAAAATATATAGTGGTCAATGATGTGGTAGAGACTCTTTACAGTATTGTGGGCCAGGAAACAAACAGCAGTTAAAACCAAGAGCTTGCATATTAGTCTCAAAGTCACATCTCTAGTGACTTCTAAAATTTTGTATAGTCTCACAGTACAGCATCACTTCTTCGGTAACATGAAAACGGAATAGGAATCCATGAGAAACATTTTATACCTAAACAATACAGTTTCCCATGTTTTCATAAATATTACCTAACTTTATTGAAGTGAGTGTACTATGTACCTTTCTTTCTCTTGTCTACCCTGAAAACATAAATGCAAGTAATATTACACAGACTGAACAGGTTGCTTTTAAGAGGGTATGTGTGTGTATTATGTATTATGTATGTATTATGTATGTATGTATGTACATGCAGGTAACAACAGTTAATGAAAAAGAGTCTATAAATTTGAAAGAGAAAAAGGAGTTCATGGGAAGGTTAGTGAGAGAAAAAAATGGATGTGATAAGTGATGTAATTATACTATAATCTCAAAAACAAAAGAAAAATATGTTTAAAAAGGGAAAAGAAAACAATAAAGTTTAAAATGTTTTGACATATTAAAAGTATGTGACTGAGTGGTGGTGGTGCACACTTTAATCCCAGTACTCAGGAGACAGAGGCAGGTGGATCTCTGTGAGTTTGAAGTCATCCAGGTCTACAGAGTGAGTTCCCAGGATAGCCACGACTATTTCACAGAGAAACCCTGTCTCAAAAAATTAAAAGAAAAAAAGTATGTGAAGCATCTTGTATCTTTTTCTGTATGTACTAGAAATAAAAGTAAAAATGTTCAATTGTGTTAGACTTCACCCACCCACATTAGTCTTAGAATGTCAGAGATGCCCCAAAGTTTAGTGAACAAAGTAATCACAACGATGCTTCTTTTACTATGACAGTACTAAGCTGTCTCTCCTACCTTTTCAAATATACTTATAAACTTATGTTGCATACACTCTCTCCATATTTGTACTGACATTTCAATTTTGTAGCTTACAGAATCTTCAAATGGAAAAGTTTGAATCCCTCCAGAAAAAGATACTTTGATGCTAAGATAAACTTGCTGTGTGGAGCTCAGATTCTAAGACATTCTTTACACCCTCCCTAAACACAAGAGGAAATTAGACATTATCCAGTTGCTTCAGGTCACGGGAAGGCATATGAACTTCACAGCTCATGACATGTATAACAAAACTGTATTGATGAACATTAGTTTATCTAGGGGAAGGGTACAACATAGTAGTTCAAGATAGATTATTAAATGATTGTGTAGTTTATCAGTACTCAGTGATTATTTTATTTAATGTGTCAGAAGCTTTCTGTAAGGTTACCTGAATATATCCAGCAAATCAAACCTCATCTTCAATCACCTTGTAAGTGTGAAATTTCTATAAGCTTTATTTTCTTCTGTTATATAAATAAAAAATTAAATAAAACAACTACTTCTTAAATTTTTAAATGGTAAGTTTTTCTCTAGTTGTAATAAAATACTTTTTATTTCTCATATACATGAATGCTAAATAAGCCTATTTAGTGCTCAAGTCTTGTGAAGCTTGCTTTGTCTCTAAATACAGCTTATTCTTAATTTGTTTTTCAAATCTCAATGTGAAACTGATGAGTAAGAGCTCACAGGATGCTCTGAATAACTCAAGTCTCATCTGGACCTCATGCTACTTTATTGTTTTATGTTGTTTATAATGCATATTCTAAATGACTCATTTCTTGAACTTCTGCTTGATAATTTCTAAAAGAATTCAATCAAATTATACAGTTAAGATCTTAGTGTTCCAATAAGATTTTACTCAGCAGTGCAATTTTACATTTCACAGCATTTGTCGGGGAAAATGTTAAGCTGAATTGATCTGCATTATTTTACACAAAAAAGCTGAAACTTGCATCTTTATCTTGTCAAGAAAGCTTATTTAATTCCATTTTCGGCCCGAGAAGCACTTCTATTCTTTGAAAAGATAACAGCAATCTAAGAAAGTATCCATCAATTCATAAATTGTCAAGGGACTCTGGTCACTGGACCATGAAGGTGGACCCAAGGAGGAATAGGATTGCTGGTTTCAAAGGTATTCTGACAGTCTTAACATTGGGCATCATGAGGGAAATGTGTGGGATTTAACTCACTGAACTTAACTCTATCAAGGTTTAGAAAAGAAGATGTATGCTAAAATAAAAAACGGAAAAATAAAAAAAAAGAAAAGAATATGGAGTTGTAAAATGCTTTCGTTGATTTTATGTAAAGCAATATAATTAGATATAGGACAATTTTTGAAGTTCCCTTATTAAGAAATTGAAGATCAAATCAAAGAGTCATAATTCTCTAGTGTGAGCTACCATTGAAATTTCTATTCATTCATTTACTAAACAGAGGGACGCAATGACAGTGAGTTCTTTGTTGTAGAATATGTGCTTGTTCTTAAAAATGTATATGCACAAAAATTTTAAAAATGTTTGAAGTAGTCATTTAAGATATGGGGATTTTTAAAGTTTCCTATATTAAGATCTTACAATTTAATATCCTTTTTAATATTTTAAAATTGTTAATATCCTTGTTTTTGTGATAACTAGAAGGTAAATCCAAACAGCAGTCACAAAATATTAGACAGTAAAATCAGACCTATTATACTGGGTTTAGTGCAGATATCTGTGGATATTTATAGTCTACACTAACCAAGAATTTTTATAAACCTAAAGGCATGAGGTAATTGAACATCATTTATTACAAATATGTCTTAAATTTAGAGATCAAGTGGACTGGTGCCCCAAAGTCATTCTCTTTCTGAACAAATTAATACAAACATAAATATTCTTACCACCCATTGTGGTAGATAAGTCACTAAGCTGACTCACAACAAAAGAAATATGTTTGTTTCACCTCCATCCCAAGGTCATTCCTGTTACTTCAAAAGGTACACATATTACCCCTTTCAGGCACTGCAAAATCAATGTAAGCAAGTATATGGAAACTCTACATCTAACATAATTGATTCACGTGAGGGTTTTTCTTCCAGTGACTTCTTCAACTTCTTAAGCTATGTCTAGATATTTGCCTCTAGTTTGATCTGTAGGAGATGAAGCAAAACACAAAAAAAGATTTTGGCAGCCAGGTAGTGGTGGTGCATGGCTTTAATCCCAACACAGAGAAGGCAGAGGCAGACAGATCTCTGTGTGTTCAAGGCCTGCCTGGTCTATAAGAACTAGTTCTCCAGGGCAGGCTCCAAGGCTACAGAAACATCCTGTCTTGAAACACAATATATATATATATATATGTATAAACATATAAATAAATAAAAAGACTTTGGCACCTGCTGTTACTGTTGGTCTGTCTGACTAATTCTCTTGGGTAAAATGTTTTGCTTGTTATAAACATGCAAGACATATTTATAAAATACTTCTTTGTTCACATGGTTTTATTAATATTTATATGTGAATCATATATTGGCTTATTGTGAACTCCTCTTAGAATCTGTTTTGTTTCAAACCTTAGTGAATCCCAAATACATGCACCCATATTCTTTATATTGAATGGGATAATTTAGGAAAGCTAGAGCATAAAAGTTCTCTTATAGGGTATCATATGCCATAGATATTAATACATAAAATGCAAATTACCCACATGATCTAGTTGAATATCAGAAAGCATCAACCTACTGCACTTGTAGGAATATTATGTTGTCTGCATCATATTTCTAAACAATTTATTCTTCATTTTTTTCTGGCATATGACTTACAGAAATTCTTTTTACTACATAAAATTCTTTTGAAATTGCTCTTAGTATACCATATCAAATATAATATAAAAATTTTAAAGCAAATGAAAGATAGCTTTGATTTTTAAAGCACAGAGCTCCTTCATCTACTAAAAAAGTTGAATAGATTTACAGTTCCTTCTTCCGAGAATTCATTTTTATATCACAAACTCATTTTGTTATCTGTACCTAGAATGATCCACCACTGAGTCTCCCCTTCATCTGATAAACACTACTTTCTAAAAAGATGAAGTTTAGCCTATTTTTTGTTCTTCTATTCTGAATTGTAAGGAGGGTTTTCTGAACTTTGGTGCTAAATGATGAGTTTCTTGATAGAATGCTAACTACATATGCAATTTTCACTTTGTAATGATTCATCACGGTGACATTTAAGATGTATGTCTCATCCATTATCTTCTTTGGGGTTCCAGATATTAACAGCTGTAAAAAAAATCTACTTTCACACCTCAACATCAAGATGCTAGTATGTATTTTCTGAAAAAAAGACATCTAATAGAATTTTCTCCCCATGAAAGGTATAAAGAACCTGGTTTCTTCAGAACCACCCAAAAAGAAAATAAAACAAAAGCAACAAAAAAACAGCAGCAACAACAAAATCTAGTTAAATCACAAAATGAAAAATATGGTCATGTATATTGTTCCAGGCTTTAATTTTCCTTAATAGAGTACCACTTAACTAACTTCAATTAATTTTAAAATACTTTTTATGTCCTAAACATATTAATTAGGTTCATTCTTCACCAGTCAAATCTGTTTTTGGTATTTATCATCACATAAATCCCTTTACTAATGCCTCACATGTTCTTTGCCTGTTTCTGCACTTGCGTCTATCCCAGAAGTGTTCAAGGCTAGGTCAATAGATGATTCAACATTGTACTGGTTAGATGTAGATTGTTCCATATACCAAGGACATGTTCTTTGTTATGGGATTCCATTGAACATAAAACACACAATGCATAGTTTTCTTCCATGTAAAAGAGCTATGTGATGGATAACTTACCAGAGTTGTCTCTATGATCCTTTCCAAGAAACAGAAAATATTTTCTAGGGTCATTTGTGTAGAACAACAAAAAGAACAATAGGCCATGTTAGTTAGTAAATGAAAACCTTCCTTAAGAGCATAATGTAAATGACACCATAACCATGAATAGAGAATAACCCCTCATTGCAATGATTCCTGCCTGACTAAAGCCATGCACTGGCAACACAAGCCCGATAACTGTTCATCTTGGTTATAGTTAATTTAGGTGTTTAATTAATTTGGATGTTTAATTAATAATTAATTTGGGTGTTTAATTAATTTGGACTTCATAGGAAAACCAAAACTTCTTAAAAAGCTTTTGTTTCAAGATTTCATGTCAAAAGTTATTGATTCCATTCCATTGAGTATGACTAATAAAAGCCCTACACCTCAAAGACTTTTTTGGCAGTATTTCCACAGTTACATACATAATTGAGGTCTTGCAATCTCAGTGACTAGTTAAATTGGAGGGCTTCACTATAATCTAGTTCTGGAGTGCTAATCTCTTCAATGACTATTTTAATATGTGTTAACAACATATGACTGTTATATAAACTTTTAAGATCATATCATTTAAAACCTACTTGTTATATGTTGAAGGAGCAGTGGGCTGCTTCCTGCTGACTGGCTCCCATCCACCTGCTAGCTTTACCCAAAATAATTGCATGGAAATTGTATTCTTTTAAATACCACCTGGCCCGTTATCTGTAGCCTTGTATTGGCTAACTCTCACATCTTGATTAACCCATTTCTAATAATCTGTGTAGCACCACGAGGTGGTGGCTTACCAGGAAAGATTCTAGCCTACCTCCATCTTGGGTCGGAGAATCATGGCGTCTGCCTCATTGCCTTCTTCCCAGCATTCTGTTCTGTCTTCCCCACCTACCTATGTTCTGACCTACCAGGCCAAGCAGTTTTCTTTATTAATTAACTAATGAAAGCAACAGATAGATAGATAGAAAACACTCCTACATCAGTTATAAAACTTATGTAATTCAGGGTAAAACATAAAACTACCAGAAATACCATTCTCCAAGCTTTCTTCCCCAAACTTTGTGTTTAAGGTTTCAACCTGGTTTTCATTATTTTGGCACCATTAAATGATAAAAAGACACACACACATTAAAGGGCCCTCAGTACTGTGGGTGCTTGCCTCAGGACTTCAAATTAGGAACAGACCACACCCAATTTCCAAGCACATCTAAATGCAAATAGGTTCTTGATTAAACAAAGTAAATAGAAAGTCAGCTGAATCTGAATCTGGGAGAAACAGTGCCAAGTATCTTTGAAAAGTGTAAATTTTAAGAGGAAAAAGGGATGGGGCTGTGTTAAAATAATTTAGTACAGACTGGTAAATTCTGATTAGGTATTTTGATTATTTTAAACAAAGTAATGAATTTTGATTCCTGGACCTTAAATTTTTGATACTTTGACTTTGGTGATCAGTTTCAAAAATGAGTCATAGACAATTAAAGGAATAGACCTTGGTGGCTAGCTGTAGAAATGTAATCATTGTAACCTAATGCTTTAGCAAGTGGGATAGGGCAAATGATAAAACCAGTCAGCACCATATTTATCATGCTTGGGCCACTGTTTGCTATTGTCTGTCTCATTAAAGCCTTTCATGGCACTAATACACAATAAACACACACAAACATCACTCTGGATAGTTGTGAAGATAAAAATCTCTGGAAAAAAATATGCCTGCAAATCAAGATGCTCACTCTAACATTGCAATAAAGTATGTGTGTGTGTGTGTGTGTGTGTAATATATATGTGTGTGTGAACTTTGCTTCAATTTTACTGATAAAGATATTGTAAAAGAAAATAAGATACTGCTATAACAGGTATTAAAGTTTGTTCACATTATTTTGGAATCAGAGGCCATGAGAATATTGACAGTAAATAACAGAGAATGTCAGCTCATACTGACCATTAGCGAGTCAGTTGAAGTGCAATGATGCCTTACAGGAAACTGAGAAGGGAAACTGGAAGATGAAACCTGGGGGAACTCATTGTACTCTGAACATACCAGTATAAATGGAGGTAGTATGGGTACCCAACCTCCCTGTAGAGCCTAAACAACTTATCCAGGAAGCAGCGAAAAAACAAAATTGCTGTGCTTGCTCAGAACTGCTACAAAATGACCAGTGGAGACATCACTGACAAGATAAACTCTGACAGGATCAAAAATTTAAGAGCTACATGTCAGTGCTGGGGCACTGGGTGAAAAACATCTCTGGGGTGTGAGATGAGTTGATGGGCACAAAGTGGCCCATTGTCATAGCAGAGGAACTTGAAATGATCTTCTTTGGGGAGAAGTTAGAGGAAAGAGAAGCTATCATCACTGAAAAGGTTGTTTTGGAGAAAAACAAATTCATTGCAGATAATGTGAAAGACTGGAACCAAGTCTTCCTGACCTATGAACCTGTATGTGTCATTGATACTGGCAAGACTGCAACAGACCCAAAAAGTATATGAGAAGTTCTGAGATAGCTGAAATCCAGTCTCTGATGCAGTGACCCAAAGGACCCAAATCAGTTTTGAAGGTTCTATGATAACAAAACCTACAAAGAGCTGATGAGGATGGCATCCTTCTGCATGGTTCTTTTCTCAAGCGTGAATTTGTGGACAACATCAATGGCAAACAATAAGTATCACCAAGCTCCCTTATCCTTATACTAAGTCAGAACTAGGTTGGAAGGGAGCTTACTAACTCCTCTCACCAATCACATGCTTCTGATGATGTCATCTGTCCCAACTTGTGACCTAATCCACACTGTGCTTTCTTGTAACTTTTACACTTTCTATAAGGGTTTGGGACCAGGCATAGCCTTTGATCATTTACTACAATAGCTAGAATGAAATATGTCACCAACATGACTTCCGGGCTGAGAGATGGAAGAAGTGAAACTAACTCTGTCCCCTCGAGCAAGGGCAAGACAGTAAAACCATTGTCACTTCCCTTTTTGTTGTATACTTGGCCAAACCTGCTTATCCTAAGAGGCCAAGGACACCTCCTCTTCCACATTACTGGAACCATAGTAATGTGCTTGTGAACCTTCCTACAAGTAAAAGAAATAAACACCTGACACTCCCCACAATCAAAAAAAAAAAAAAAAAAAAAAAGAACACTTCAATTAGCAGGGTAAGACCATTCTTTGAAATCTGAATTTGGAAATTGCTGCTGATAAAGGCTCATCATGAAGTAAGAAACAAACATGCTTAGTATTAGTTGAAGGGGCATCTTTGCTCTTTAGTGGCAGAAATATTAACCAAACTTGACCTACCTAACTAAGGAGAATATCTGGGAAATTCTTGCAAGATCCATAAGGTTCTTTTTTGCAGTTCTCATAATAAAATGTAAGGATTTTAGTTGTAACAAAGGAAAACCATTATATTAAAAAATAGTATTGGGTAGTTGTCATATTCTTCTTCATTAGATTGCAAACAAATAAATAACTAGATGTCAGAAATAATGTCAGCTTCTATGATCTTATGTTAAGTGTGTAAATGTACATTTTCAGTAAATTTTCTATAGGCCCAAAACATTCAAATACTTAATTGCATAAAATGTTGTTCAGAATCTAAGGTATTTTGGATCACAACTAAAGCAGATAACCTCTAGGAAGCTTAAAGATTCTGTACTTTACCTATCTATGTAAGAGATAAAATCATAAGGAAGTCAACTTGAAAAGACTCATGGCCAGCTTTTCTTATCAAAATTCAAGGGACATACAGGCAATACCCACAATGCTAGTAAGAAATCCATGTCAGCTGAAAAACTGTTAGCTTTCTCTGAGAGGAACAGAGACTATAAAATGAAAAGGAAAAGAGTATAAAATAAAAAGAAAGGTTAACATCCAATAGTGGGCAGGACTCAACTGAAAGCTCCTGATTTAACGGGGGAAAAGTTTCCCAGCTAGTATAGAAAAGAGAGGGGCATCAAGAGTGGCCTGATGAAGAGAATGGTGCATTTTCTGGGCTGGAATTTAGGACAGCCATGCTTTCATTGTGATACATTCATGCCAACATTTCTCTCTTTGTTAGTTTTGTCTAATCTATGGTGTGTCTAGTCTACATTATGTATGTTAAATGTAAACAGCTTGTATCTTTGATTCTTTAAGTCAGGAGATGTTGCTTGAGTTTGAGGCATGTAGTTTATCATACCAAGTACATCACTGCTATCACTTGGTGTTAGAGAAGATGAAAATAAGCTTAGACTAAGTAATAGAACTATTAAGTATAAACTGGTGCTCATAGTTCTAATATTCACAATTTCCAGGAAAAGCCACTAAGGTGGGTATGACATTGATTGTTGTGGTCACTGAATCCTAGAGGACTCTGAATGCATTAAACATTTGCACAGTTCCCTCTCAAAGGAAGGTTGAGATTGCAGCTTCCTCCTGTAGGTCTCATGTAGTAAAGGTGATAGGTGTCCCTCTCCTCATCACTTCACACAGTTCTAAACTACCATTTAACAAAGTGGAATAAAATCCTCTCTACGTGGCCTGAAATAAAGGCCTTGAAGCCAAAGGTCTTGTGTTGGGATTCGGAGGCAGGGGCTGACTACACACAGCTTCACAACTAGGAAGAAAATTGGGGCCTCTCTCCCTATTGGAGTTTCAAGTAATCAGTTCTGAAAACAACTTAAAAGCAAGGGAATGCTCTGGAAAGGAGCACAGTTCAGATGACATCTGCAGTTTAACATGTTTGGTCAAAAAAACTAGGTAAGCCACACCATTCCTATGCCAAATTTTTGTCAATTTCTTAAGTAGCAACAGGAGAACAAAATATCTTAGTGCTCACCAAATTGTAAGTATTTTGCCTAGAAAATACACATGTGTTTGATTTATGGTAACACTTACATTTATGACTCATTTAATTTCAGTGTCTAACCTTAGTTTAATTATTCTTATTTTAAAAAGGGACTAGCAGAGGACTCAGGGAGTTTTAGAGACAGAATTCTTAGATAGAAGATAGACGTGAGAGTCATAGCTGGGGGTAGAGGGTCATATAAACCAGGATGGAATTCTAAGCCCTATTTCTACTTTTATAGTCTGACAAGCAATTCTAAACTGCTGACCCAACTTCATGAGGCTCTCTCAATGAAAAATAAAGCAGTAAAATGTCTTAACCCCAAGACAAGAAAGTGTCAATAACATTGAGAAGCATCAAATGGAAACAGAATCTGAGGAATCTAGGAATAGTGCAGCCCTATTTTGGTAGTGTTATGAATCATGTCAGACATTTGTTGGCTTTAATGTCCAACGAAGATGGACTGTTCTGATTTATTTCCCTGAGGGTCCTGCATGTCCAGTTTATCAAGAAGTCCAGCCAAGAGAAGTTTCTTGCCCAAATGGCTAATAACTCCATAAGAAGCCTCTTCCATGCCCATCATCCTCTTGAAGTAGATTGGTGCTGGAAGGAGCAGATGTGTCTCACTGTCATGAGAAGTCCTCAGTTATTAAAACATTTTAAATGCTATATTTCATAGGTCTTTGAAAGGTTTGACAAACACCTATCTAACTGAAATATATCTATAATCTGGAAAACCTAACATGACTACAAGTTTGATTATTGTAAATGAGTATCTATTAAGTTATATTTCTAAATTATACATTACATTTTTAAATGAGCTACACAAACACTATACCCTAATAAAGATCAGAAATACATATACATACATATAACAAAATTGACCTTACATTTCTATCAATAAATTAAGATCCATACCAGTGCAAATAATTCATATCTATACCTTATCTCCCTTTAAATGTAAAAAAAATTATGGAAAATGTTTGGGAATAAGGTCATAGTTTTCTCTATACTACTTTCTGCTGATTGTTGTGTATAGTAATTTGGGGGACAACCTTCGAGGGGTCTTGTTCCATCAAACCACACCAGTCTAGAAGCAATCTATAAGTTTTCATCTTCTGTGGAAAAAAGAGAACCTTTTTTTCCAAAGCAACATATCCTTAGACCCAAATTTGAAAGTCATGATATATTTATAATATACATGCTGATTTAGCTTAGCAGTCCATACAATAAAATGTATCTCTGTACTTAGCTCACTCACAGTCAAAAAATTTTAATGATAACATAATAATATATATAATCTAGACTCTGAATTTTTTATTTACACATGGCTTATTATTTTTTTTTACTTTATTACTCTGTCTCTTTAAAGAATTCACCTTTTCTTAAAAACCATTTGTTTCTTTTTATAACTGTCTATATTCTTTTTTCCCCTCTCCCAAGCTTACGTACATTTATCCAACACTGTGATCCATTTATAGGTCTTTTTTATCTGTATTTGTCTTTATCAGATATCTGTAATTATTTTCTTACTAGCAGTCCTTCTTAAAATGTTAAGCCTTAATAACCCAATCTGCAACATTACTAGGGTATGTACAATATCCTCTGTTTGCCATGCCCTTTCCAAAAGGGCAGAGCTGCTTGCCACTTTTGAGAGTCACACATACTGCCCCACTTCCAGGCACAGAGCTGGTCCACATTGCTATCAAGCAAGCTGAAGCATGCTTCTCACAAACCCCATAGAAATGCTCTATCTCCCAAAAGAGCCAGAGGTTGAGCTGGGAGCATGGCCCAGAAGCCTGCATTTCAAAATGGTCATTGCTTTTCTTTTCTACTACCTACCTCTGAATCAGGAAAACCTCTCTTAAGGGAGCCACAGCATGCTGTCATCAAGCAAAGCCCAATCAGAGAAAAAATATATGGGTAAACTTTGCGTGTGCATGTGTCTCAAATTCCTTTTCAAACCTTCTCAGGTATTACATGTATTTAATCCACCATGTTGGCACCAATTTGTTGGCAGAGGGGCTGCTTGCTTGTTCCCAGCTGCTTAGCTCACACAGAAGCATCACCATTGCCCCTCCTCAAGGTTTGAAGAATAACATGAGAGGGAAATAGGTAGAAGTGGTAAGACCTTAAATTATTTAACAAAAGGAATTTTTCTCCTGGGAAACCATGGGTATTTTTTTTTTAAAGTGATTTCTTTTTCTTTTCTTTCTTTATTTTTTTAATCAGTGTTGTTCCATGAATTTGATCAAAAGAGTGAATTTTTGTCATATCTCCTTCATGACAAAACTTTCAGAAATCTACATTTTTGCATTCTCATCAGAAATAATTCAAATATTCTAACTGAATGGTCAGGGGACCTACTGGCAGAAGAACCATCTGTTCTATCTGAAGACATGCTAAGATATCAGGAGGGATTCTCATCCCCTCAGTGAGATGTGTAATTTTATACCTGAAGCCCTGCCCTGGATGCAGCTAATGAAAGACTCCCAAGGATAAGCCTTCTCCAACTTTCCAAAGTTTAGCAAAGTTTAACTTTTATTTGCCTATTTTTATCTGTTTTATTCATATTCTAGCCAAAATCTTAGGCCTTCTCTGATACTCTGATTTTCCACTCTCTCTTTCTCTCTCCTTTAGCAACCCCTCTGAAGACCTGCCCATTCCCCTTCCAGACAGTTGTATATAGGCTGCAATTGCTGCTGCCTGTTTCCCTGCCCTGCCACTTGAGAAGCATCACGTTCTGCCTTCCCTTTATCCAGCCCTCTTTCCAGGAAGTGCTGGATCTTCTAGCTTGCCTGTTCTGTTATGGTTTTATTTATATTTCATACTACAAGAAAACATTGTTGAGTTTCCTTCTGAGTCTGATTTCAAATTTTTCTTGCTATAAGAGTAATAGCCTGCAAAAGTGACACTGAGTTCCTTGGATGCAGTAGGAATTTCTCCTAACAACTGCAATGTCTCGTTATATTTTGACACCTTTGAGCAAGAGCAAATTATCTTTGCTCTTACACTTTTAAAAGCTATGGTGCCAGAAGTTTGAATGTACATAAGATGTTAGGATGGAAGGTGTTGGAGGAAGAAAAGAAAAGGGAAGGAATGATGTGATTATTCCTTTTTATAAGTGAAAATTATAAAAATAATGAAAATTATCTAGGGTTCAAGAGTTTTTCGCACACGAGTATTAAGAAAAGATCAGAATCCTCATTGCAACATCATTTACTCTGAGTTACTAAATCTGGTTTATCTAGTGGACCACAAGAATATACAGCCTAAAGGGAGTCCAAGTCTATCCTGGTTTCGAAAGGAGAATAGAGAACCTTTCTTCATGAATGTCTCAGTCACCTAAAAATAATCATTATCTCAAATGGCAAAAATTATCTCCAGTTGAAGCTCAAAAGCTACAGGGTTGCTCTGTCCACTTTGGTGCAGTTCATGCCATTCTTGCTCTGAAGCATATACTCTTGTTTTCTAAACAAGCTCCTGTCTACACTACCTCTGCTTGCAGATAGGGTTTGCTTCCTTTGTTAAACGAAAAAAAGAGGGACACTTTGGACTGAAACGCAGGTTGAGCTATCTTATATACTTGCCCATATATGAATGATAGTAAATATTATTTGCCTTCTTTTATGTAGAAAGATGTTTTGATGTTGTTTGATTGGTTTATTTATTTATTTGGTATAAAAAATTATCTGAGATAACTGGTTAGATTGCATAACTGGTCAAGGCAGATCCTATCAGGCATGAAGATCTTGTATATTATCATTGGGACCAACATGGTGGAAGGAGAACTAAATCCACATATGTGCATGCCCTCCTTAATATACATATGCAAAATAAATAAAAGGTAATAATAATATTTATAAAAAATATTAAAAATAAAACTAAACAGGAGAACAGGAGTTAATATAACTGAAATATTCAAGTGAGCTCAGACAATTCTTTATAACCCCTCTGCCCATTCACTGCAAGCAGCATGTGTATTAATGATAAAAAGGTGTTTGTATAACATGTGTGTTATTTGTACAATATGGATAAAAGTTTTTTGTGTCTCAGGACTCTTTAGCCTTATTTCCCAGGGAAAGGTGAGGACGCTATCCACTCATTCAGTAGCCCCATGATGCAGGACAATGAGAAGCAATAGAGAGTCAAGTCAAAGCAAGAAATCAGTTTATTACTGTGAGCATCAGCTTATACAGGTTAAGTGATATAATAGGGGCTGATGTGATGTGGAGGTACCTCCAGCCAATGAGAGACAGCCAAGCTCTCCCTCTGTCTGGAAGGGCATCTACCTAGATTTTGCTACCTCATCTCTACCTGGTAGCTTTGAGACTATCCTTCAAACTTGAGCCAGGCTTTTATCTGTCCTACAAGTCTTGAGGCACAGGCCCTGAGATAACATCCCTATTTTTGTTTTATATCCCACCCCTACCCCATTCACCAAGCCAGAATAGCACACCAGGTAGAGGGACAGGTCAGTGCCACCCCTGTCAGGAGTTTTGGCCTGGATACCCTCAAATTGAGAGTTCAACCATGGGGTGATATGTATTGAGCCTATCAGAATGTACTCATAGGGCCATGAGTTATACCTGTTGTGTCTGTTTTTGAAATGCTTATTTCAACCTTTGGAGAATACATGGTACAAAAATACAGATCAATAAACAAATAGCCATGGGCCCAATTAGGGAAAAGATGAGTGTGGTAAGACAGGGGGACTAATTAAACCAGGCCTCATAGGGGGTCTTTGACTTAAATGAATCACTATCTTTTCTTAACTCACCTAGAGTTCTTCTAACTATCCTAGAAGGGCTAGCATAGAAGCAACATTTTTCCACAAGAGCCCTGCAAATTCCTCCCTGTTTCATAAATAGCAATTCCATGTCTCCTATTTTGTAAGGTTACTATTGTTAAGGAATCCAAGGACTTTTGCAAATAACATAATGCAGTCTCTGTTTTTTCTAAGGTTGCTGTAAATTGTGAACAAATTATTTCCATTTCTTGTTGTAAAATCACCAGGGATGAGGTGCCCAGGGCAGTTGCAGCCACCCTGAGCCCCATCAATGTAGTGATGGCCATGGCCATTAGGGGCTCTTTCTTATGCCTTCAGACCAGGAATTCTACTTGTGTGTCGTAAAGCGCATGAGGGAAAATTAATGCAAGCAGGCAAGTATCATTATGCTAAAAGATCAGTGGGTCAGACAGGCAGGGAATAATCCCCATCTCTTGGCAGATTTAAGAATAGTCATAATCTTTGTGTATCCTTCATGAAGCTGTAGACCATTAGCCACATCACAAGTGAGGTTAAGAAGGGAGTGTCTCATGTACAAGACACAAGTTGCATTCGACATCTGTGAAAGGGGGATAGTCGATCCTGGCATCTCTCCAATTTTAGGGTTCTCCCATGTACAAATATCAGCTTTATCTAGTAACTCATAAGAGCCATTTACCCTAAAGGTTTCCTTTTGTATGCTGTGATTACGATTAATGAATAAAGAAAATGACTTGGCCTATTGATAGGGCAAAACTTAGGTAGGTGAAGAAAGTTAAATTGTATGTTGGGAGAAAGGAGGCATAGTCAGAGAGAATATATGTAATCCCACCAGATACAGAGGCCCAGAATTTTACCTGGTAAGCCAATGCCATATGGCAATATACAAATTAATAGAAATGGGTTAGCCAACAAGAAGCTAGAGTTAATGGGTCAAGCAATGTTTTAAATAATAGTTTCTGTGTGGTTCTTTTGCTTCTGGGCAGCTGGAATGAAACAAACAGCCTTCCTTACTACAAATTGGCACCCATGTGGCCAACTAAAATTCACTTAAAACATGAGAGGGTTAGGAAAGGAATTCTAGATACTAAAATTAAAAGTTTAGCTGTACCTTTTTCCCGAATGGGCTTTGCTTTCTGGAGGCATGCTGCTACTGCTTTAAGAGAGGTTTTCTCGATTCAGAGGTAGAAAAATTAATTAATTGACTGATTGATTAATTAATTAATTAATAAAGTCACAGTGTTGAAATGCTAGATTTCTGGACCATGCTGCCTATGTGACCACTGGCTTTTTCAGAAGACTGAGCACTTGAATGGGGTTTGTGAACAACGTGCTATAACTTGCTTGGTAGAAACATGGACCTGCTGTGTGCCTAGAGATGGGGCACTGTACATGGCTCTCCACCATGCTGAACTGGGTGAGGCAATCATGAAGTATGTACCCTAGTAATGCCATAGCTTAATTTTTAAAGAAGTGTTTAGCATTTTAAGAAGTGTTCCTGGACAGTAAAGAATTACAGGTACACAATAGGACAGATTCAGACATAAAAGACTTCTAAATGGGTCACAGTGTTGGATAAATATACATAACCTTGGTAGAGAGAGAAAAAAAGAGTATGGAGATTTATAAAAAGAAATAGTCAGATTAAGAGGAGTAAGGAAAAATAAGCCATGTAAAGATGGAAAATTCACAGAGAGTCTGGATTATGTATATTATTGTATTTTCTTTGAAATTTTTGACAGGTTAACTAAAATTAACTAAGGGTGTAAAATTAGGAGTGACAAACCCTTAAGCTAGCCATGTACTTACTGAATCTATGGCTTTTGAAATTTTCAATTAAGGATGTAAGAAGATCCTTGGGTATTTAAAGATCAGATCAGCACAAAGAGATGAATGGCTTTTTGCAAACTATGAATGTTGAGATATTTGAAATAGTACTGAAGCTTGGGTAGGAGAACAAATTTCCAATGGTATGAGGAGACACCAAAATACCAAATGTTTTAATTGTGGTACAATAGAACATCTGAAAGGGGACTATAAACAAGGAATTCCTAGTAATAATGACTCCTCTAGGAAAGTCAAGAATAGGAGAGCTTAGTCTTCTGATATATATAGGAGGTGTAGCAAGAGAAGTACATCATTGAACCAATGAATGTAGGTCAATAAAAGACAGACAAGGCAACTTGACACTAAAGGAAAGTACTTGGGGGGCCTCTCACAGGCCCCCATGTCAAACAAGTCCAGTCATTCCCATTACATTGGAGAACCAGAAAAATTAAAAAATCCAGTGCCTATTTGTTGAATTAGGAGCGGCAGGGCTGCGTCCCCGGCACCCGGCCGCCCACATGGCTAGTTTATACCCAGAAATAATTACACGGAAACTGTATTCTTTCAAACACTGCCTGGCCGGCTAGGTCCAGTTTCTTATTGGCTAGCTCTTACATATTGTTCTAACCCATTTCTAATATTCTGTGTAGCCCATGAGCTGGCTTACCAGAGAGGATCTTAACCTGCATCTGTCTGGAGTGGGAGCATCATGGCGACTCCTCCTCTAACCTTCTTTCTCCCAGAATTCTCTTCTGTATACTCCGCCTACCTAATTTTCTATCCAATAAAATGGGCCAAGGCAGTTTCTTTATTAGTAAGAAATCATTCCCACATCATTTCCCCTTTTTCCGTTTAAACAAAAAAGAAAGGCTTTAACTTTAGCATAGTAAAATTACATATAACAAAACAGTTATCAAGTAAGAATTACAGTTACAATATTTATATCTATTTTATCTCTTATCATAACTAAGGAAAACTATAACTATTTATTCTTCAACTCCATCAAAGACTCCAGAAGGATATAATATTATCTAAGTAAACAAGAAATAAGAAAACTCTAGAAATGACAGAGACATCTCGCTGCCTGGACAGTCACCCAAAGTTCCTCTGTACCGTTGGGGCATCCATCTTCGGCCTACAGGCCCATGGTATCCAGATACATTTCCATGAAGCAGGAAATTTTAAAGACAGTTCAGTCACTTTCTGCTGTGTTCTGTAGAATGTCTTGTAGACTCTTTCATGAATCAGGAACCCCGAAAGACCATCTCACCTTTAGGCAAGTTCAGCAGTCCTCTCTCTGAGGGTTCTCTGTGTCCAGTTTATGCAACAGTCCAGGCAAGAGCAGTTTCTTGCCCAAATGACTATCCAACTCCATAAGGATCCTCTTCGATGCCCATCTTCCTCTTGAAGTAGCTGGTGCTGCCAGGAGCAGACGTGTCTCCTTGTCATGAAAAGTCCTAAGTTATTAAAATATTTTAAATGCCATATTCTGCAGTCTTTGAAAGATATGAAGAATGCCTATCTAATTGAAATATATCTCTATATATCTAGAAAATCTAACTAACATGACTACAAGCTTAACTATTAGCAATGATTATCCATTAACAACCTATATTTCCTAATTATACATTACATTTTAAGTGAACTACATAATCACAATACCTTAATCAAGTTCAAAAATACATATACATATAACAAAATTGACCTTAAAATCCATACCAATGCAAATTATTCATATCTATATCATATCCCCCTTTAAATGTAAAAGAACATTTATAAACAATATTTGGGAACATGGGCGTAGTTTTTTCTCTCCAAACTGCTTCCTGCTGAATGGGGGCACTGTTAATCAGATCATTTAGGGTGTAACCTGTGTGTCAGGTTCATCTCGGTTGGCAGTTGAGTGAAGTAATTTTTTGAGGGTGTTCACAGCAACCTTTCAGGAGGGCGTGGTCTATCATACCATACCGGGATAGATGCAATCCATAGGGTCACATCCTCTGTGGAAACAAAAGAAGACCCTCTCCAAAGCATCATATCCTTAGATCCAAATTTTGAAGTCAAGATACCTTTAGAACATATGTGCAGGTTCAGCTTAGCAGCCCATATAATAAAATGTCTCTTTGTACTTAGCTCCTTCACAGTCAAAAATTTTAAAGAAAACACAATGTACATAATCCAGACTCTCTGTGAATTTTTCATTTTTACGTGGCTTATTTTTCTTTATTTCTCTTAATCTATAACTATCTGTACTTCTGTACTCTGTCTCTTTAAAGACTTTACCCTTTTTCTTTTTAAGACATTAACTTTATTCTTTATATTCTCTTTTTTTCCCCAAGCCTACGTACATTCATCCAACGGTGTCTGAATCTGTTTTACTGTGAATCTGTATTTTTTTTTTTATTATCCAGGAGCATTTCTTAAAATGTTAAGCATTTCTTAAAAACTTAAGTTGCACCATGTATAGGTAATACGGTACTGCCTGTGTCCTGCCCAGTCTAAACCTTAACTGCACGGTTTTAAGGTAATTACGGTAGTTCCTGCCTGAGATCAGCACAGTTCAGCAAGGAGCAGCCGCTCCTGCCTCAGAGTCATTTGGTGCTTTTGAGCTGAGCACAGTTACAGGCAAACAGCAGTTTACATTGGAGCCGCAATCAGCAATTTAATTTTGAGACTGAGTGTGCAGCACAGAAACTCTTTTTATCCAAGTTACAGCCAAATCTGACACGCAGAGCACTGCGCAGTCTGAAAACGCGTCTCTGTATGGCAGCAGGAATCCGCCATGCTCTTCCGCCTGCCTAAGCCTGATTCCGCCATCTGCCCAGGTGTAGGCAGGGAACGCTGAGCCATCGGCAGGTCTCAGAGCAATCTCCTCCGATCCCAAGTGGGAACAGAAACATCCAGTCCCATAAAAGCCTTGAAATGCTTTAAAGCCAGAGTTCACGCTGGCAGCACAGCACCAGGAAGCCGCGCTTTAAAATGACGCAGCTTTTTTTCTCTGCTGCTGTTGCTGAATCAGGAATCTCTCTACAGCACGCCACCAACAAAACAGCAAAAATCTGTGTTAAACTCTCTCTCCCTTATTTTTAAGCCTTCTCAGGTTTTTAAGTGGATTTAGCCCATCACGTCTGGGCGCCATCTGTTGAAATAGGAGCGGCGGGGCTGCGTCCCCGGCACCCGGCCGCCCGCATGGCTAGCTTATGCCCGAAATAATTACACGGAAACTGTATTCTTTCAAACACTGCCTGGCCCGGCTAGGTCCAGTTTCTTATTGGCTAGCTCTTACATATTGTTCTAACCCATTTCTAATATTCTGTGTAGCCCATGAGCTGGCTTACCAGAGAGGATCTTAACCTGCGTCTGACTGGAGTGGGAGCATCATGGCGACTCCTCACACAGCTTCTTTTTCCCAGCATTCTCCTCTGTCTACTCCGCCTACCTAATTTTCTATCCAATAAAATGGGCCAAGGCAGTTTCTTTATTAGTAAGAAATCATTCCCACACCTATTGTTAAACCATGGTGTTCTTAATGATGGAATAGACACGGGGAATGAATCAAAAACTCCAGTATGACATTGGAAACGTATATTCTGGCAGTCTTCCATAAATGGTCAAAGACCAAAGCTAGGAATGCATATAAATAACAATGTATTGAGGGATTACTAGACACAGATATGGATGTATCATTACTCCAGAATCTTGGCATCCAAATTGTCCACTTTAAAAAGGCAGATATTCAATTACTAGGAATCAGAACCCTATTTCAAGTGAAACAAAGCACAAAATGGGTTGAACGGACAGGACTAGAAGGACAAAAAGTAATGTTGAAGCCATATGTAGTTAATATTGCAGTGAATTTACGAGTTCATAACCTATTATAGCAATGAAATGCCCAGGTTAACATTCCTGTAGTCCAAAAACTCATGTTTCTGGAAAGGCTATTATAAGATATTATAAACAAAGGTCAGGCTGTACAAGAACATGAAGCAACTAGAAAATCTTCAGGGTTACAAATGGATCTGCCTTTAATATGGTTAACTGAGAAACCCCTTTGGGTTAAACAATGTCCTTCAACAGAAGAGAAACTGCAGGTTTTAGAAAACTGGTATAGAAGCCACTAGATTATTGCCATATTGAAGAATCAACCAGCCCTTGTAATTCTCCTATATTTGTTGTTAAAAAGAAATCTGGAAAACGGAGAATGGTGACAGATCTAAGAGCTGTCAACAAGGTAATTCAACGTAGGGGTCCTCTATAATATGGAATTACTCTCCTTCTCTGTTACCAAAAGGATAGTCTCTTATAGTTATTGATTTAAAAGATTGTTTCTTCACTATACCTTTATAAGAACTGGACATAGAAATATTTGCCATCACAGTGCCTACTTATAATAACCAGCCAAATAAGAGATACCAGAATACTGTCCTCACACAAGAAATGCCAATAGCCTCACCCTGTGCCAATGCTTTGTAATTAAGACATTGGAAATAATATATAAGCAATTTCCTAAGTCTATAATTTATTATTACATGGATGACATTTTCTTATCTGACTCAAATGCAGATACTTTAGAAAAAACGTTGAAAAATATAGTTTTGTCTAAATGGGATAACAAATTGCTTCTGACAAAATACAAAGAGAAGATTCTGTCAAATACCTAGGTTATAAAATAGGCTCACAAGAAATCAGACAAAAGGTACAAATTAGGAGAGGTTGATTGTGGACCTTTAATGACATTCAAAGATTGTTAGGAGATATTTCCAATTTATGGCCAGATATTTTGATAACGTCTCATTTGATAATTAATTTAAACAAAACCTTAGATGGTGACAAAGACTTAAATACTCCAAGAGAATTAACAAGCAAAGCAGGAAAAGAATTGATAATCATTGAGGAGAAATTACAGGAGGCACATGTGGATAGGGTGAATCCAAATCTTAATTGTATTCTATTCATATTACCCTCCAGAATTTTCCTATAGGCATTTTAACACTGAGAAAAGATATTATCTTACAATGGATCTCTTTGCCACATAGTCAAGTAAAAAGTTAAAAACTTATGTGTAAAATCTCTGAATTAATTATAAAAAGACAATTGAGACTTCACCAATTAGCAGGTATACACCCAGCAAATATTATAGTGCCTTTTACAACTAATGCAATAAAAATGTTATCAAAAGACAATGAACCATGGCAAAGAGATTTTGTTAATTTTGGGGGGGAAGTTAATAGCAATTATACCAAAAGCAATAAACTTAATCTTATGAAGGGAATGCTTTTTTTTCTTCCTTGAATTGTACATGATGAATCAATAACTGGAGCTCATACATTCTGATGAAATAAGTCAGGAAAGGTAGGTTACAAATCAAAGGAATTAATTAAGGTAGAATAGAGCCCTTATAATTTTGTTCAGAAGGCAGAGTTATATGTTTTTCTAATGGTGCTAAGGGATTTTAGAGTCTTTTAATATAGTTACTGATTCACAATACACAGAAAGAGTTGTCTTGCATACTGAAACTGCTGAATTTATACCAGATGATATGGAATTGACTTCATTATTCATCCAGGTACAAGACATAATAATTAATAGGCTTTGTCCTATATATATAATACACATCCAATTCCATATGGGATTGCCAGGTTCTCTAGCACAAGGCAGAAATTGACTGATTATTTATTGGAAGTATGCTAAAGGCTTCAGAATTTCATAAGTAACATTATGTTAATAGTAAAGGTTTAAATAGTTTTCTATTACATGGCAACAAGCTAAGGAGATTATAAAGAGATGTCCTACTTGTTCTTTCTATAATCAAATACTGTTACTTGAAGGGAGTAATCCAAAGTATACTCAAAGGAATAAAATATGAAAGATGGATGTGTTCCACTTTACAGAATTTGGAAAATCAAAATTCAAAATATGTATACCACACCATTGAGACTTATTCAGGTTTTCACAGGGCAACTGCCTTGAGCTCAGAAAAGGCTGAGTCAGTAATCACATATTTATTAGAAATTATGGCCATCGTGGGTATATCAGCATAAATAAAGCCAGACAATGGTGAAGCATATGTGTCTAAGAAAATGAATTAGTTTTGCTTATGATAATACAATGCACACTATAGGTATACCAAACAATCCTACAGGTCAGGCAGCTATAGAAAGATCTAATCAACCTATAAAGGGTATGCTAAAAAACAGAAATTGATGAGAAATTCTCCCAGAAATAGATTTCATAATGTGTTATTAACCTTGAATATTTTTAATGCTAAGGAGAATATTTTTAAAGCAGAGAGACATTGAATAATAGAAGAAAAAAACTTCTGAACTAAATAAGCTGGTATATTTCAAGAATGTGTTGAGCTCACAATAAAAACCAGGAGATGTGCTACATTGGAGAAGGCATTTTGCTCTTGTTTCCACAATAAAGGAAAAGTATGGATACCATCAAAATTAACAAAGATTTGGTTTGACCAAGAGAAATCTCTTGAGAAAGAGAAATGACAGCTCATTTACAGAAGTGACAATCATATAGATGGTAAGAAAATATTATAAGGGTTGGGTCAGTGTTCTGTTTCTCTCTATGCAGAAAAATATTTATTTTTAAAGAGTCAAGAGATCTTGGTCATCTACCTAAATATCCAGTAAGAATCATCAAGCAAAGAGAAATCTGACTTATGATGCTGTATCATCTGCATGGTGAAATTTGATTATTTGGATATGTATACATCTCTACTTAAAAATCAGAACTGATTTTGGAGTTGGACAATGGCTATCCTTCTCTAAATACATGCATATTGCTAAAAGGAAAATTCAGAATTTCTGTCTTATATTAGGAGTCATCTGGTATGGGACAGAAAGAAGATTGATTTTAAGGAAATATTTTACTTTTCTCCACTTCAGTTTTATCTATATCATACCTTTTGTCGAATATATGTCTATATGGATAACGTTTAAGTTTTCCATAATGAACAGTAGATTTGCCTGCAGTAACCTTTAAAGCTTCCAGGAAGAAGATGAGACCCCACAACAATGATTCTACCTGGTTGATATGATGTCCTGATGCTGATTCATGCTACTATGAGACCAGTTTTTGGGTACCAGCTATGGAAATGAAGCACCTTCTTAAAACATTCTGGCCAGAGCTCCAAATAAGAGTTTCAGAAATACCCTATTGACTATTCAGAGACTATTTGCATTTATTATACAAAATAGTGATCTTGAAGCTTAACCATCATACTTTTACAGGATACCATAGAAAGAACATTGCCCCCATGACAGCTGGAAGCAATTCTAGAAGATAATGTATCCTCTCCTAACAATATTTGTCCTTGGGGTTAAGGACATCTTTAGAAGTTGATTATAATTGTTATAGGGTTGGGGATTGGGGTAGAAATTATGTAAGCCCAGAGATCTCAAAAAGGGAAAACTGTATGGGATAATAGGTATATTAGTGTGAACTTACTCACAGTAGCAATAATAATAGTGAGTAATAGAGTGAATACTTGTTAGCTATCATTTATGAACAATTTATATTAGTATAGATTTTTGTATATTTACACAAGTTGAATATTCTATTTCTGTTTACAGTATTTGTACACCTTTGCAAATTAATCTTGTCAGATTGTATGCATGCATGTTTCTACATCTGTTCAAACATTTTGTATATTGAAACAATTTGGGGATATATTTATTATATTGCATATATTTTTCTACATCTGATCAAAATACTTACACACTGCTTACATTTTGAGGTAATTGTCTTCCTTTACTGCACAGTTATATAAGATTGTTTATTATTCTGATATGAAGTCTTAACCTTTAAGTTATATAGGTATTAAATATTATAGGTAAATAGTCATGTTTGTTATCTTTTTTAATTTATTTATTTCTTTATTAAATAATTAAAGATTTCTGTCTCTTCCCCACCACCGCCTCCCCTTTCCCTCCCCCTCCCCCAATCAAGTCCCCCTCCCTCGTCATCCCAAAGAGCAATCAGGGTTCCCTGCCCTGTGGGAAGTCCAAGGACCACCCACCTCCATCCAGGTCTAGTGAGGTGAGCATCCAAACTGCCTAGGCTCCCACAAAACCAATAGTTGCAGTAGGATCAAAAACCCATTGCCATTGTTCTTGGGGTCTCAGTAGTCCTCATTGTCCACTATGTTCAGTGAGACCGGTTTTAACCCACGCTTTTTCAGACCCAGGCCAGCTGGCCTTGGTGAGTTCCCGATAGAACATCCCCATTGTCTCAGTGTGTGGGTGCACCCCTCGCGGTCCTGAGTTCCTTGCTCGTGCTCTCTCTCCTTCTGCTCCTGATTTGGACCTTGAGATTTCAGTCCGGTGCTCCAATGTGGGTCTCTGTCTCTGTCTCCTTTCATCGCCTGATAAAGGTTTGTTATCTTTTAGTCAGAATAATTAGGTTCTTTAGACACATAGAGATTGTATTCTGCATTGATAGATAATCTTCAACCACTTCAATGATCTGTAAAACATGGCATTTAAATGTTAGGATTCTGCTGATGTAAGGCATGATTGATCCTCGTAGAAAGCATTGAGCACCAAAGACACTCCACTTGAAATTTGTTTTCTTCTTGGCACAACTGGCATTTTGGCAAGAAACTGGTCATGCATTGACCACTGACAAAGTGCACAATATCTGGACTGAACAAGCAGGATATAAGGAAAAAGGCTGTCAAACAAGACAGGATAAGACAGTTCTGAAAAATTTCTTGCCTCTGAAAGTGATTTGTCAGTTACTCTAGGCCTTAGCCAAACTTGTTTCCTTCAACAGTGTGAAAGAGACACTGGATGTTTGTTCAGGCAGCCAGTTTTCTCTGTCATCTATTGCACATTTTAGAAGCTGCTTGATTATACTTCTTGACTAGTCAAGTAATATCTTTTCCCTCCTAGAGCCTTTGTTAGGGTTGAAGATTAGAGTCATAGTTACCATCCTCTTATGATCTAGTCAAGCCATGTCCAATACAAGACTTTGACTCCTTAGGATAGAATGTTTATTAAAACATTTAGCATACGTTCCTGGCTTAATATTGTTTATGCTGGTTGTAATTGTAATTTAATACTTGAAATATGTTCCTAGTGCACATAGTTTTGTATTAGGTTTGGAACTCTTTTATTGAAACAAAAGGGAGACGTGCTGTGCGAGTTCCTTCAGCCAATAGCTTTTAAGATACCAGCTCACTTGGGTGTTGTTTTTTATCCTATAAATACTACTATAAACTCTAATACTGTAAAACACAGCTATAAAACGTGCCCTCACTCTCTTCCTCCTGGCTGCTGGATTTGGTTCTGGTTCCTCATTCATGCAGAAGACTGTGATCAAGGACTGTAATGTGTGAGTCTACCCCTAAATAAATAACCTTTTTTATATGTAATTCTGAACTAGTTTGGGATTATTTTGTAACATATTCTCAAAGTGCTGAAAATAAATGGCTACAATTCTTCATCTTTTGTAGAAAAATATAAAGTAATCTGCTTTTCTATCCACAATATACAGGGAATGTTTCAAAAAAAGAAAGAAACTAATGTAAGATACTGAGATGATGGATGATGTGGCAAAATGATGATTTCTAGATGTAACATTGCTGATGTACTCATGAATTAAGATCAGTTCTGCTTACTTCCACAAGAAAAATTTAAATAGGATAAAAACTTCTAGAAATTTCAAAGCCTGGAGGAAAATAAAAATATTTTGAAAAACTTAACATTAATTTATTTGTAACAAATATTGAACATTTTCCATACATTACTTTTCACGGAAGAAAATACAATGTAATATTTTTCAGTCAGTATCTGAACAAAATTCTAAACCACTTCATTCAGCGCTGAATGTTTTTGTATGAAAATCTACTTCATTTTCATTGAAGGAGGTGATATGCAAGAGAGCAAATAGAACACAAGATAGTAGATGTGCAAAATACAAATGTATTTTCTCAAATCTTTAATCCTCTCACTTGTAATCCACCCTTAATGTAAAACATATAAATAAATTTTTTTCAGAAGATTTTTTTACTCTGTTATTTTAGAATTTTTATATTGACAAGTTTTTAACAGAAAATATAAATACAGACTTCAAATAACTTGATTGAATTAATAGATATTCAAAAATATGTTTACAGCACATTCCCATGACATTTGCTACTATCTTTTAAAGCGAAATAACCATGGTGATTAATTCAGATGTACGCAAGTTAACTTTGTTTATTTATAGCAAAAGAGCTATTATGTTTTCTGCAAAAATTGGCCTTGAATTAAAAGTACAAAATACTGATAATCTAGAAAAGTTATGTTTATGTTGTAAATTAAAATTCAATTAACATGGAAAGATAAAATTGAAACACAGATACAATTAATAGTATTTTAGGCTTGAACTAGATGAGGAAAAAAAATCTCATTAAATGTTGTCTAAAATGTTTGAGGTGCAAGTTCTTATATAATGAAAATAGCTACCTTTGACTTTATTAAAGGATGTTTTAGTCTCACAGAATAGTGCACATTTTATTGTAATTACCAAGGCATTTGATGTTTCCTTTTTTTTATATGCGCCTTTGTCATCTACAGTCTATAAATTTATTTTGTTGTAAAAATAATGAAATATAACAGAAGATAAACTATTTCCTCTACGAGGAAATACTCCTTTCATTATCACTGGTCAGGTGACCATGTCTCAAAGATTTGATTTACTTTGCCCAGTAGTAACACAATTAGTATTTATAGCTTTTTCAAGTTCAGTATCATAAGCCACTAAGTCCTCTTTTTAGTAATTATTTTAAAATATCATTATTTTGGTTATGAGTCTTCCATCATTAAACTCATTCTTAACTGGCAATGATTAAGCAAATCTTATATCCAGTTTAATATCTTTTTAAAGTAGCAGACCAGTGGTTTTTTTTTATATATTGTAAAATAGAGATAAACTCTTGGGACATTCTAAAATTACTTTTTTCTTGATCTAAAAGCTTACAAATCTGTCAGAAACTTGAAACCTTCATCATTTAGCTTTTTGCATTTTCTCCTGCAGAAATTAGAAAACTGATACAAAATGAAATCTGTTAAGATAAAATGGGAATATAAAAAATATACAAAGTTAATTACCTATCTCCACTGTAACATCCTTGGCTACCATTCTGATTTTCTCTTTCTCTTTTCAGTTTCTATTAATCATTACTAATGTTTGTGTATATGCATTTTTTAATTAAAAACTTTCATAGAATTTGCATTCAGAAACCCTTCCTTTGAAGCTGGCTCATTAGCTTAGGGTACAGTGCTTACCTTGCATTTATGATGCTCTAGATTCAGTCCCATTATTGTTAAATAAGTCATAAAAAAGCTAACCAAAATCAACCATTCTTAATGAGCATTGTGTAACAACATTTTCTTTCCACTATCCTCAGATTTTAAGCTATGCCTGAAAATTTACAAGAAACTGGGTAACACTGTCTCATCAGTTTGATAAGGCACTTCCATTAAGTTTAAAATCTATCAATACTGATTTACTTGGTAATTTGTGCTAGATAAAATGTATGCAATCAGCAAAATAATCTGTGTTTTTTTTCACTTGTTTTGTGAAGAAAATTTCTTTATACTCATTGAGTTGTGTTCTCTTTGCTATGCTTTACTTTGTGGATAAAAATAACTATGTGTTTGTGTGTGTCTTTCTATTTCTCTTTCTCTCTCATTCTCTCTTTTCTATGTGTGTATAATTTTGTATTAAAGTGTATCAAAGTGATAGGAGAATCTTACCTGAAGTTTCTTTTGGATTTTCATGAAAATTAAAATCTGAGAAAAGTGGAGAATGTTTATACACAGTGATCATTGTTAGTGCTTTGCAAAATGTTTTTTAGCATTGTATTTGAATATGTATGTTTGAATTTTAATATAGACATAGGAAAAACAAGGTCTCAATATATCAAAAGAAATAGTCTAACCAAAATCTTCAACTGAGAATTACCTAGTTATTGTGTTGTTTATACAAATATAGGTTAAAAAAAACTGGCATAGCAGCATACACTTTGAATCAAAGCATTCATCCTGCAGATATCTATAAATTCTAGGCCAGGCTGGTTAACATAATGAATTGTAGGACATCCAGGGCTATAGTGAGCATCTGTTTCTTGAAACTGAGGAAAGAAATGAAGAAAAAAGAAAGAAAGGGAGGGGAGGAAAGGAAAGAGAGAAGGAGGGAGGGAGGGAGGAATAAAAGTAGGAAGCAAACAAAAGAAGGAAGGAAAAATGATGAAAGAAGCAAAGAAAGAGAAGGAAAGAAGGAAGGAATGAAGGAATATGTTGTGGTTTCTTAAGGAAAACAATAACAGCCTTCCCCACAGGCCCATATTAACCTCTGTACAGTAGCAATTGGAATGTCAAAGAGAGGATGAGTCTCACAGTGATTTTGTGAACCTAGTTAAGGCCTCCTAACTCTTACAGTTTACCCCATGCTAGCAGGCCTGATGTTGTGTCTTGTGTGGTTATTGTGGGCTGCTTGCTTAGATGATGGTGTTTATACCCTGTTCACAGGAAGTGGCTGTTCTATGAGTTTAATCCACATGATGCCAACCATCCTCATGAAACTCACTTCTGTATATTTGATCTGAGCCTCGTTATGCTTCTTCTAGAAGTTGTTATTGAAGGAACATAAAATTACTTGTTAATATAATTTACATAAAAGCAACACTTAAATTTTGTCTAAAATACTGTGTGTAGTATGGTAGCCATAGTGCCTTTCGGGTCTGAGGATAAACAGAAATATGGTATCTGCGGGGTCGCTCTATAGACCCTGCCTTCCGGGACTGACCCTGGCTAAGGAGGGGGAGTGTGCAGCTTGCCACCCAGTCCCAAGTCCTTGTTTCGAGACAATTAGACACAGCCGGGAGCTGGGTCAAGCAGAAACTCATTTATTTCCTTAGAGCATGCAATTTACAAAGCAAAACCCACAAATCCCAGAAGAGGAAGGGGAATTAGCCCGTCACATCAGCAATCATATCCACAGGAGACAGGGCTCCTACAGTCCCTACTGGAGATCACGAGGGCATCAGGCAAAGTCATCTTAAAAGAAGTCATCTTACCCCATCTTTAACTCCAATTATCTTTTTTGTAAACAAAAGTCTCTCATCCCCCCCCCCCTTGCTCCCCTTCAGTGCCATCTTGGCTGGGAATATATTTTTGTGGGCTTTGTGACGTCACTGTTTTTAATTTCAACCCCCCCCCATTTTTTTTTTTAACCTGTTAAGCTGTTGGCACCAACTTGGCCACTCCAGCCTCCTATGTGCTTGACTCAGCCCACAAGTGTCTTGATTTTCAAAAAACAATTTGCAAATTTTCAGAAAACGATGAATTTCAAATATTCTGTAATGTATGTTTTCTATTTACAGACTCCATCTCATGAAAACAATGGCAAAAACATTCAAATTTATGACTCTGATAGTTAAAGATTTCATTCTTCCAGGTTTCATCCTGGCTTCTTCTTATAAACATCTGGTATATTCATAGTCTGATAACATAAAATTATAGTCATAGTTCAGTACAGTTAAGTTTTAGTAATTTTACATAATCCAATGAAATATGCAATTCTCACTACAATTTTTTGATTCTTTCAATTCAATATTTTACTATTTAACATTATTTCTTTACTGAATCTTTGGGTATTTCACTTTATTCAAACTAATTTCCCTCACTTTTCTGTCCCTTTTTTTTCCCTGCATCACACACACCAAAATAAAATTTAAAAAATAATAAAACCAAACCAAACCAAATCAACCAAGCAAACAAAAAACAGAAAGGAAAAACAAAACGAAACCACAAAAGAACAAAACAAAGCAACAACAGCAGCAACAATAAAACCTCAAAATCTTTTTCACTCCTTCATTTTCCTGCCACCTAACATGTCCTAGTGTTTTTGATACAATTTCCTTATACAGTTTCTTCCTTTTCTCTCCCACATTTACCAAGTCTCTATAAAAACTGTTTGTAGTTCTAGAGAATGTAAATTCAACTCTGTTTCTCATAAAGAATTCCCATCTTAAATTTAGATTATGGTGTCTTTTGAAAGAGAGATTTGTTTCTGAATCTATTTGATCTTTCAGCTGTTATTCCATTGGCATTTCTTCTAGTCTCACTTGTGGGATTCTACAACTAACCTAATCTTGAATTTAAATTGTATGTTAGGTAAGTATATACTTTACATATGCATTTTTTATTAAAAAAGAAGAACCATAAGAGATTAGTCAAATTATTCAATAAAGATCTTGTGTTATGACTTCAGTTTCAAATAGCTAACAAGTTAAAAGTTACAAACTGTAGAAGTTCTGAGTTTGAATTAAAGCTCATCAGAACAAATATTCAGAAACACAACTACTTAAAAGAAAAAGAAATATCTTCAGTTGGGATCAAAATCACCTCACTACCTTGTTTTTATATGGGCCTGTTTTAATTGTCATAAACAATCACATTATGATCAGCAATAGTCCGTTCCCTCTGGTTCATTCCTGTGATGCCAGCATCCAAGATACTGCCAGGTGGAGATCATGCTCCCAAACTATCTGTGATGCATAGATGTCTATGTCTTAAAATCAAGATTAAAAATAAATAATAAACAAATAAATGGACAAATAGTAAACTTTGTGATATTTACTGTATTCACAATACATGAAGTCACACACTAATAAATAGCTAATATGCATCCATATGTTTCCTGTGTATCAACACACACATAAATAACAAACATATATGCATAGAAATTTGCAAACAACATCGGAAATACAACTTTCATTAACTGTATTTCTATTCTCCCTTGTCTAAAATGTGGATAATCAGAAAAGAATGCTTATAGCTTGGAACCTTCCACAAAGCTTGGCTTCCAGAAATATTCAACTATTGCAAGAGTTCAATTATGCTGTTTCTTGTTTCATTTGATAAAGCATAATTTTATTTCTGTTTCATTATTTATTTCCCAGAAATTTCTCACTCCACAGGGTACATGCTGTTCTGTTCTGAGAAGTAACTTAAGCACTGAATTCCTGATTTGAAAATCTGTGATATTTTTCAGCCCTTTGACCTAAATAAATAATTTTAGAATTTCCTCATTTTTATACTGTGTTGCTGATTCTAGCATCTCTTGTCTGGAAATCTTTTTATAGCTCCTATTTTCCTTTACAGGAAGCTCAATTTACAAAAGTAAATTGTTTTTTACATGAGCTCCCTAGCTTGCAATATCTACCTCAAAATGTGGTTAAAATTTTATCCCTGAATCTCCCTATAGCCTATATTTCACTCATGCACTCCTCCTCTGCTTCAGCCTCATTGTAAATTTTAGTCTTCCATGTGAATTTATTTATTGCTTGAGTCAAAAGATCCTGATGTGTTTTTATTACTGTCCTTTCCAGTTGACCCTTTTAAATGTCTGAATAGCCTACCAGAATAGTCTTGCAGTGTGTTGAAGAATCATGTAAGAAAATAAAGCACTCCTACAATATTGATGTCATTATTTGTATATTTCATAGTTATGTGCTCAGCTCAATGAAAGGAAAAGCTTCTAGAGATTATTTCACCTCAGAATAAAAGAGATTGTCAATTGCTTTGTGCATCTGTCATTAACAAAATTCCGAGCTTCCAAGGTCCCAATGAGGAGCTGACGGAGGGAGAACACGAGCAAGGATGTCAGGACCACGGGGGGTGCACCCACCCACTGAGACAGTGGGGCTGATCTATTGGGAGCTCACCAAGGCCAGCTGGACTGTGACTGAAACAGCATGGGATAAAACCGGACTCTCTGATCATGGCGAACAGTGAGGGCTGATGAGAAGCCAAGGTCAATGGCAAGGAGTTCTGATCCTACTTCATGTTCTGGCTTGGTGGGAGCCTAGCCAGTTTGGATGTTCACCTTCCTAGACATGGACAGCGGGAGGACCTTGGATTTTCGACAGGGCAGGGAACCCTGACTGCTCTTTGGAGTGGAGAGGGAGGGGGAGAAGGGTGGGAGGAGGCGGAAACTTTTTTTTTCCTTTTCTCAATTAAAAAAAGAAAGAAAGAAAGAAAGAAAGAAAGAAAGAAAGAAAGAAAGAAAGAAAGAAAGAAAGAAAAAACATTGACAAAGGTGGGAAATTGATTAAGAAAATGAGCAGTGTGTTTCGTTTGTTTTCTTTCTTTTCTTTTGTTTCTTAGACAAATCTTCTCTGTATAGCCCGGAATGTCTTGGAACTCACTTTGTCAATGAGGTTGGCCTCCCACTCACAGAGATTTGTATGCCCCTGAGTGCTAGAATTAAAAGCATGTGCTACCACTGCTGGCTGAGAATGAGTACTTTTTATCAGAAAATAATAGGAGAGGAATAGATTATTATATTTGTATGTATTTAAACACACACACACATATACATTCACACAGAGATAATAATTTGGTAGAAAAAACAATCTAAAACTTGGAAATAAAAATGAAGAGAGGGTATTTTACAAACTAATGATTATACCTAGAAAATAAAAAAAAGAAAGGTATTGATTCCATTCAGTGAGTATAACACTCTCTGAAAAAGAGATAAGTTTCCTGTTATTTTGAAAATTATTCTAATACCTTAAATGGAAACTTACTACATATTTGATCAAATATAGATTTTTCAGTAGCATTAGGGAAGGATGATGAATATATGAACAGATTAAAAAAAATAAGTGATAATAATGTAATGGAACTTTCTGAATTTTAAGGTTTCCCTTAAATATTAACATTATTCTTGTTAAATTAAGAAAATACTAGTAAATGGCACAGGTCAAAATTACATATGCATATACAGAGAACACAGGAAAATGAAGAGAATGTTGCAAGGATATCTCCTAGATAATACTCACATAGAGAAAAATAAAATAGGTACTTGTAAAAGAAAACATTAGAGAAAGATATAGTGAACTAAACTTATGAAGTAGAGGAGGGTAGAGTTTCTAGAAGATCAATGAAACTCGGCAGAATGTAAAGGAAGAGAAGCTCTAGAACTAGCATATCATTACTGACAAAATATAAAGAGTTAAAAGCAGAACTTTAGTTTGCAATATAATGGATCTTTATGAAAGTTCAGGTGGTTAAAGAAGGAAGAGATCATTGTTATTGAATCTATAAAGATGATAATTTGTTTTATCTGACAATTTCTTTAGAAATTTTCTTTTCTACTTGCTAAAAGTGGTATTTTCAGAATCCTAAAAGGAAAATATCAACAGTGGATACCAAGATTGCATTTACAAACCACTGCTGTATGAGTCCATATGGATATGAATTAGCTTAATACAGATCCAGTCAGAGAGGGGAACAGAGAAAATGTAGAGATCAATAAAAATCAATATATAAAAAAAGAAAAAAAAAGAGTCTCATGAAACTGAAAAGCTTGACACATATTCAAACAAAGCAGCAGCCTACAGAATGGGAAAAGATTTTTACCAACTTTACATCTGACAGACAACTAGTATCCAAAGTATATAAGGATTTAATAACCTGGATATTAAGAAAACAATTCAATTTAAAAATGAGATACAAATCCAAACAAAATTCTCAAAAGAATAAACTCAAATGTCTGAGAAACACATGAGGAAATGTGCAACATCCTTAGACTTCAGGGAAACGCAGATCAAGATGACTATTTGAGATTTCCTTACACCAGCTGAAATATCTAAGATCAATAAAACAACTGGCAGCTCGTGCTGGTGATGATGTGGAGTAAGGTGGATACTCCCCCATTGCAGGTGGAACTGCAAACCTGTACAGCCACTATGGAGACTGATGTGGTGCTTTCACAGGAAGATGCCAACCAACTATCACAAGATCGAGCTGTAACACTATTGGTCATGCAGCCAAAGAATCCTTTATCCTACCAGAGAAACCCTTGCACAAACTTGCTCACTGCTGGTCCAGTCATAATATTCAGAACTTTGAAGCAACTGAGCTATTGTTAGTGGGTGAAATGACAAGGAAAATGTGGCAATTTACACAAAGTAGTATTAACCAGCAAATAAAAATATGAAACAAAATAATTTAGGTAAATTCTAAATATGTTAAGGTACTTTTTTGAAATATGTCATACTGAATAAAAGTTATATTTCATTTCCTCTGTGAACATCAGAAATTATAGAATAAATTTGAAAACTCAATATCAGTATACTTCCCAGAGTAAAACTAACCCAGATGTCAATTTCTTTTTTATTTACTCCCTATGTTCTCTTCACTTAGTTTACTATATACAGATATTTGCTATTATATTATCATTTTAAAACAATGGTTAATCTGTTATTATATCTCCTTTGAGCAGCTATTTGAGAAAAATTTGTTTAATGTCTTATGATTCAATTTTGATTTTTGATTTAATATTATTGACAATTCTTCATTTGACTTTTGTAATATACATTGTATTTTTATTATTTTACATTATTTTTGCTTGTTTTTCAATTTTTATCCAATATATGTGAATTTATATATTTACAAATATAAATGTTTGATTATTTTATGTTTCTCTTTGTGTACTGTGCTTAATAAATATAGGACCACAAAGTTAGATATTTAAGAAATTTAGGTGAGTGAATTAATTATTAGCTTGCTACACATCTTGCTTAAGAATAGCCCACATAGCTCCTTTTAATGCCATCTGAATAAATAGGATAAATAGGATACACATCACAATTACTGTCTCTAGTGTAAAAACATGATTTTAAAATGACCTGTGCCAGATTTGGAGTATTTAGTAGACTCCAATGTGATTGATTTTCTATATGGCTTTTAAATATATAATCAAATAATTGTGATCAGAAGTCACTGTAGCAAGAACGTGGCAATTGTTCAGTTATAAATGTCAGATCCACAGTGCCAAAACCGGCTTTGACAGTACCGCCTACACCCACCATTGAGTCTTTATTGAAGCCTGATCTTTACAATCCTATAATTCCACTATCCAATGTGATCTAGAGCCTTGCAGACTTGGCAACATCATTCACAGAAAATGCTGACATTGTCATCTATATTTGTTTATTCTTTAAAATGTGTTTGTAGCCTGTATCTTTGCAATGGGTTCCTCTATGGAAAAAGTAAACAGGGAAAGATTTCTATTTCATAGCCTAGCCAGAAATAGCAACCCGTATGTATCCAAGAAAAAAGACAACGTGTCAGAAGGTGCAGGACATTTTGTTTTCATGAGTGTATTCAGCAGTCAGGGAAGAAAGACCTTTCCAATAATTTAACATTTGAACAAAGATCTGGAAGCACTGAGGAGGCCTGAGTCATGAGGATATCTAAGGATGACCTTTAAAAGTAAAGACAGAAGCAATAAAAATCCCTAGTGTGTTTCCTCTATTTAATTATATCAGGATATCTGTGTGATTGGCTTAAAATAAGTCAGCAAATCTGAGTATAGAAGAAAAAATATTAGCAACATGATGGAGCCTGGTCATATTAAGGACATTGGATTTTATTTTGAGAGAAATAAAAACTAAGATTTTAAAAGGCATGTGAAATATTATATTCCTGTCATTGTTTTAAGCAGTTATATATTGTGTGTGACTCTTTACATGCACTCACATAAACAAACATGTAGAATAACATAATATGATCACATGATTATATGTAGAGATGTGTAAAAAATTAGAAGAATATCATAATAACATAGAAGAGAAGATGTGTTATTATGGTAGCATAATGAGATTTCAAATTCTTGAAATGTTCTGAAAGTTGTTCCATTATACTTAATCAGGAGATAATTTACATACTCATCTAAGATAACCACATAAATCTTTAGCTCAACAGACAAATAAATTAAAAGCAGTTTGCTGTTAATATGAAAGCATGGTAAAGGAGTAAATTATGAGAATACAATCCAAAAGTCCATGTGGTCTATACAAACAAGTTCGGAGTATAGTGATTCATAAACAGCTTGACTTATACAGTAAGTTTTAGGATAGCCATAGCTAGATAGTGAAGCCCTGTTGTGAAAAAAAAAATATTGATCAAGTGGGTTTAATGAAAGTTAAAACATTAACAAATAACTGATATTCTTTTTTTTTAAAGTGTGTTAGTCATAGAAATAAAAACAAGGGAGATTACCTGGGACACTGCTTGTAAAACAAGGAAGTATGAAATATTTTCTGGTTTCCAGAGTGTGCCATAATATTTGAGGTAGGAAAAATAATAGTAATTCAAGACAACTAAGTGGCCAGAGACAGGAAATCCAAAGCATGGTGAATGTGTTCTCATACTGAAGTCAAGTGAATGGTAACTGATATCCCACCCACCTACTTTTAACCTAAACGAAAAAGGAACTTTACTCTAAAATGAGGAGAGGATAAGAAATTATCTACAATATTCTCCGCAAGAAGGATTTTGCTTCATTTCTGTTGGGAAAGAGTAAAGCCTCTTTTCTTGGTAGGGATAATTCTGAAGATGAACAGAATTTCACACTCTTATGCAAAGGTTTTAGCCAAGTGTAATGAAAGTCTTTATTTTTTTTTGTAATATAAATTTTTTTTTTATTGAAAAAAAAAATTCTGCCTCCTCCCCGCCTCCCATTTCCCTCCCCCTCCCCCCAATCCTCTCCCCTCCCACTCCAGTCTGAAGAGCAGTCAGGGGTCCCTGCCCTGTGGAAAGTCCAAAGTCCTCCCCGCTCCATCCTGGTCTAGGAAGGTGAACATCCAAACTGGCTAGGCTCCCACAAAGCCAGAACATGAAGTAGGATCAAAACCCAGTGGCATTGTCCTTGGCTTCTCAGCAGCCCTCATTGTCCGCCATATTCAGAGAGTCCGGTTTTATCCCATGCTTTTTCAGTCGCAGTCCAGCTGGCCTTGGTGAGCTC
>NW_026068008.1:6495935-6523317 GCF_014885135.2 Alexandromys fortis
CCCCCCAACCTCCCCTTCTCACTTTTCTCTCCCCATCTCCACTTACCCCCTCCCACCCCACCCCCAAGATCCCAATTTTTGCCCGGCAATCTTGTCTACTTCCCATAACCAGGAAGATAGCTATATATTTTCCTTTGGGATCACCTTTTTATTTAGCTTCTTTAGGATAGCAAATTATAGACTCACTGACCTTTAAAGGGAAGAGAAATGTATGTCCATTAGTAGTAGGTGGCTAGACAGTAGCATGGACTGTTCAGTTTACACAGAAATCCAGAGAGCTGAGGACAGCTGTGGACACATCATAAAACACTGAGGAAGAAAATCTGGAAGTTCATTTTCCACCAGTCTCCAAATTTCTAACCTCACTGGACAAATCATCAGCAAATTTGGAAATTTAAGCTGTAAACTTTATAAGAGGCATAGTTCATTTGACAAAAGCGGAGAACTCTGAGAGAAAAGAGTCCTCTCATTAAGTTAGGTAATTATTTGGCTGAAGAAAGCATTAGATTGTTCACACACAGCACTGAGCATCTCCTTCGAATCTCTGGACAAGATGACTGGGTAGACCTAACAGTACGGTTGTGATTATTTCAGGATGTATTCTGTAATTTGAGAGCTACTCAAAAATGTATGAGCACTTATTGATGAACTGGATAGATAATAGATAAGAAACACATGATATGTAAGTGATAAATAAATAAATAGATTAGTATCTTAAGTTAACAGAAATATACAATAGATTGATGTATGCTATGACAGGCCAGGATACAAAAAAAAAAAAACAAGAAATAATAGATTGAAGATAAAAGACAAGCAAATAGACTGATGCACTGATAACTAAATGATAGGCGGGTAGATATTTGAATAGATAAAAGATACATATGTAGGCTTATTAGATAGATAGACTGATAGAGATAGATAGATGATAGATAGATGATAGATAGATAGATAGATAGATAGATAGATAGATAGATAGATAGATAGATAGACAGATGATTGGAATATAGATAGGGAGATAGATAAGTAGGTAAGTAAATAGAGAGAGATAGAAGAATGATAGCTAAATAGATAGACAGATGATGAACTATAATTTTATGGTCCTGGAAGCAAGAATAATTCTTTTTCTTCTTTTAAGTAATATTTAAATTCTGTCTCAGGTTAAGAATTTTTTGTGTCTTTCTTCCAGATATTTTCCGGGAAATTTAGAGCTCAAAAGTTTTATTCTTTTCCAGTGTTTTCAGTGTGGTTCCCAGGAGTCTTTCAGACCAAAACTGACAAACTGTATACTAGTTCCAATTTCATCACCTCAAGTCTAATTCACAATTGAAAGATAAAATACTTTTTAAAAAGTTCTTAAGCATAATTGTGACACCAACATATAAAATATTATAAACATTATACTAATGTGTTTTAAAACAAAGTTCAATTTAAAGGGAGATAACTTTGAGTATACAACCATTACACATATTAATACCATAGCATTTTAATTAAAATATTAATTTATCAAAATAGTTTTATAAATCTCATATCTGAGACACTAGTATAGATGTCTTCTGTAAAAGTTTGGATAAGACTTAGAAATATAGCATTTTGTATAGATAAATATATGTGGATGATAGAGAAACTGATTATGATAGTTGAATAATAGACAAATAGCTATATAGAAAATATGCCCCTTGAAAAAGACTATCGCAAGTAAAAACAGTGATGTGGGGATACGAAATGAGAGAATGTGCTATTATTATGGCTATCATTAATATGCTATTTATGTTTTAATATCGTATCTTGTAATGTGAAAAATTTACCTTACTAATTCAAATTAATAAAGTGAAAATAATCTAAAGTATTAGTTATCGCATGATAATGTGTTTGAATATACCAATTATATTAAGTTGCTATTTCAAAAAAATAAGCTAATACCAATGTGGGAAAAATTCTTTCCTCAGAAAGATGTATATCAATTAAATATAAAATTAATGTTATTATTTCTGCTAATGGAATCTTGAGAGTGAGTGCTATTTGATTAAAAACTAGTATAGCAGACTCTGTGCTTGAGGATTTGCTTGAATCAATATCAAGAATGAAAATAATGGAAATATGTTTTAAAGGTCACCTTCAATACCTGATTTGACTTACAAGCATAGAATGAAGATTTTTGTTTGTTTTCTCATTTATTTCTAATAATCAGAAACAGTACATATTGAATATTAATATTTTGCATAAGTTGTATATTATTTTTTATAACAATATACATTTTTACAGCACGATAGCTAAGTATAAATGGTTGTGACCACTGAAAATGAAGTTCAAACACAGAATGCAGCTATAGTGCTAAGAGTATCTGTTTTAAGGACATGTGGTTCATAAGCAACCTGACATGAAGTTTCAAGACATTGAAAAATCTACCTAAAATCTTTGTAATGTAATATAATGGGTGGTCATAATAAAAGAAAATATTTTTATATTTATTTATGTTTATGTGAATAAATATTTTTCCTGCATATATTTAAGTGCACCATGTGCATGCCTGGTGCCCAGGAAGGGCAAAGAATTTCATCAAATTCCCTGAACTGGATTAACAGACAGTAAGACAGCATGGGATCTGGAAACACAATTTGGGTCCTCTAGGAGAGCAACCATGTGTTTAACTGCTGAGCCTTCTCTCAGCCCATGAAAATATTTTAATTTCTATATTTTTATGACTTTCTCTGGAGTCTCCACTGTCTATCATAGAGACTGCAATAGAAAGTAAGATCTGTGGTATGGTATATAATTCTAACAGCTATTCCATTAGAATTCTAGATAATATATTTTATTCCATCACCATGAACATAATTTTATTAAAATTAATATTTTTAAATTAAAATATATTATTTCATATAAAAGACAACTTTTGCCTTTCCCTCCTCTCTTTACAGATCCCCAGACTTTCCCTCTTCCCCAGTCTGCTGCCCTTCTGACTCACTCCAGAAAAGAGCAGGCTTCCAAAGGACAACAACCAAACATGTCAAATAAGACAATGCAAAATTCCACATATCCAAGCTGGATAAGGCAATCCAATAGAAGATAAAAGACCTGAAAAGCAGGCAAAAAAAAAAAAAAAGTCAGAGAAACACCTGTTCCCACTGTTAGGAATACAATAACATAAACAATCTAACTACCATAATATATATGCAGAAGACCTAGTACAGACCACAACAGGCATGTGTTTGACACTTCAGTCTCTGGGAGGCACATGAGCACTGCTTGGTTGATTAAATGGGCCATATTCTCCAATAAATTTTTAAAAATGTTTTGAGCTATTAATAATGATTAAACTACAAATGGAATCAACTCACAACTTTGAGTTTATCATTCCATGAAATATTAAAATATTTCAATAAATTTTTATTGATTTTTCTCTATAGAGACCTAAGAATGTCATTTTTATTTTCTTATGCTTAGTTTATTTAAAAATTTTAATAACAAAATATTTATTGTCCAAACAGTGTAGCTCACATTTGGGGTTGACATACAAGTGTATATATATATATATAGCATAGAAAAGAAGTTGTGCCTCGTGTTAATGCTGCTATCCTCCTAGGTGCACACACGGTTCCCATTTAGAAAGGGAGCAGCCGTCTCCCCATCTGGTGCATGCCTAACTTTAAAACTGCTTCTGTCCTGGGCTGTGTGTGCAGTTGGCTCACACCTCCAATACCTGAGTTATTGTCAGTGTAAGTTATTTTGCATTCACAGCCCACAGTTCAATTTTGTATTCTCTCTCTCTCTCTCTCTCTCTCTCTCTCTCTCTCTCTCTCTCTCTCTCTCTCTCTCTCTGGAACCTTTCTCAGGCTGCTATTGAGATCTTGACCATGTCTCAAATCTACTTTAAAATCACCAGCATTTCACATTGCACAGCAGTGGCAGATGACTCAACCACCATAGTATACCTTGTACCTCATAATCTGTAAACAATACAATATCAAAGAGTCCTAAAAACTTAAAGCAGTTATTTCATATCATCTAGCAACAAAAGCCTATAGGATAAGAAATTAATGTGACTGTCGGAAAATTGTTGTCCTCTGTGTATGGCATAACTATACTGACCATGTATATGAAAGCATTTTGAGTGCTCTGCAAACAAGAGTCATGCTATAGGCAATTTAGAATGTATATACATGGAATAACTTTATTTATGCTTTAGAAAGAAAGAAAATCTACAATTTACAAGGTAGATGCAGCCATAGGATTTGATCTTCAGAGAAATTGTGAGGCATGAAAAAATACCTCATATGTGTGTTACACTACATGTGGTAAATTAAATAAAATACAGAAAAATAGAACAAAGTAACAGTTATCAAGTCCTGAGTGCTGGGAAAACTGAAGGCATTTTAGGCATAGTATGGAAAGGTGAACTGGACAAGAATTACGGGGGGTTGTATCCTGTGGATTCACTTAAGCTTCTCAGTTCTCTATCTTCCAATTTTGCAGCCCTTTAAAAATAGGTAGAGTTGGATTCTTTAGGTGATTATCAAATTACAATGGAATGTGATGCTAATAATTAAATAATAAAATAATAGATTATTTGTGCTCTTGTCAACAACACAGATTTTTCTTGATAAGTTTCATGGGAAGAAAGTTTGAAGCAGACATTTAATAACCATTTCTTACAATTCCTCAACTGAAGAGCTATAATCACAGAATAGTTTTGTGGCTTTTTCTTGTTGTACATTGTTGTATCAGGTTGCTTGTTTGATTTTGGCTGCCGAGACTTGAAATAATCACACAGAAACTATATTATTTAAATCATTGTTTGGCCAATAGCTGCAGCCTTTTATTGGCTAATGTCTACATTTCAGTTTATCCCATTTTATTAATTTGTGCTTTGCCATGTGGCTGTGGCTACATACATTGGCATGCCAATTTGTTGTATAAGGCCACTTGCTTGTTTCCTGGTTGTCTAGACTTAAAATAATCACACAGAAACTATATTATTTAATTTGCTGTTTGACCAATAACTCTAGCTTTTTATTGGCTAACTCTTACATCTTAATTTAACCCATTTTTATTAATCTGTGTATTGTCATATGGCTGTGGCTTATCAGTAAGTTTCTGGAATATCTGTTCCCGGTGATGGTTACATGGCATCTGTAAAGTCTGTCTTCCTTATCCCAGCATTCAGTTTAGTTTCCCCTGCGTAGTTCTACTCTTGCCTTATCACAGGCCAAGACAGTTTCCTTATTAACTAATGGTGTTCACAGCATACAGAGGGAAATCCCACATCAGTACATAGGTAAGTAATAAGTTGTTCAAGGATGGAACTACAAGCACACAAAAGCATATGAAAATATACCAGTATCAAATCTGGCAATAGGGGGGAAATTACATTATTACAACCCTGACAAAAGTGTATTGACAAAAAATATATTCTATATCATGGAGAAAAATAGGAATAATCTATGTTAAGTAGAAGTAATTGACAGAAAGTTGCATAAAGTGTGGGCTGAGAAAAAATTAAATATAGAGAGTAGACAGAAAAAAGTGAATAAATCAAATAGAAAATATAAATCAAAGTCAATAAACTTTGCAGTTTAAAATGAGTCTATCACAGATTGAACTTGCAAACCATCTCCATAATCTTAAACCACCTGAACAGATACAACTCCTCATAGAGTTGTTTTTGCAGTTTTAATTCTGCTTTAAAAAGTAGTAATGAATAAAAACAGACAATTCATCTGCTAGAAGAATGAACTAATTATCATGTGTCAATGAAGATGAAACTTAGAAATTACAAATAAATATTTAAACTATAATTACAGTCAAATATATAAATTATATGCATGTATAGTTTTAATAAGATAGGTTCATTTTGTCTATATGATATATATTATATTATTTCAAAACTGGCATTTTATGTACATTGTCAATGGATAAAAGGATACACTAGCATCAGCAGGCAGACCTTATTTTCTACTCAGTACCTTAATATCCAGGCCAAAAGCCTTCAAAATCTAACACATAATTCTAACTGAAAATTCCAAAGTTGTGAGAAAAACAATAACAAATTACTTTATTACACAAAAGAAATCAAAGAAGAAGATGTGAAATCCTTCTGCATGTATTAGCACTAGCCTTGTATATCAGTGAATGAATTAAAGAAACTCATATGAAATAGTTATTGAATATTAGTTTTAAATTTGGTATATTCATTTATGGTGTGGAGTATTTGTTTAATGATGCAAAGATGTGTTGCATTCTTTTATGTTGCATTTGTTTAACTCTGTTAAACTGTGTTAGTTTGCCTGTGTGAAACACCTGATTGGTCTAATAAAGAACTTAATGGCCAGTGGCTAGATGGGGGAGAGAGAATAGATGGGTCTGGAATACAGAGGGAAAATATAGGAAGAAGAGATTGGAGCAAGGAGCAAGAAAATAAGGAGAGGAAGATTCCAGGGGCTAGCCACTCACACAGCCCCAAAGAAAAAAAGAAAAAAAAAAAAAAAGGAAAGAAAGCTATATAAAGAGAGGCAAGAATCCCAGAGGCAAAACATAAAAGAGAAATGGGTTGATTTAAGTTAGAAAAGCCAGCTAGAAAAAAGCAGAGCTAACAGGACAATGATAAGTAAGAAAAATTTTCCCTGTGTATTTACCTGGGAGCTGAGTGGCAGGCCCCCAAAGAGTTATAAAGAACATCTATGTGATACTCATCTGTGATACCACCACATCATATCTGGAATCTTAATGCGCATGTTGAGTGTGATGCAATTGATAAACCCAGCATTTACCAAAATCAAAAAAAATGTAAATAGAGTAGCTTTATACTTTATTTTATTTCTTAAAAGAAAACATACTGTCTTTTTTTTCTTTTCACATACAAATCTCAGTTCTCAATCTTCCCCCTCCTTTCATTTTCTTTACCTATACCTACATTCCACTCCCCATACACTTCACAGAGAGGGCAAGACACACTGCTTCGGGGCAGGCCCACGGCCCTCCCTGTTATATCTAGGCTGAGCAAGGCATCCATGAGAATGAGTTCCCAAAAACCCAGTAGGGATAAATCCTGGTGCAGCTTCCAGTGGTCTCCCAGTCTGCCCTAGCCACACCATTGTCACCCACATTCAGAGGATCTAGTTTGGTCCTATGCTGGTATCTTCACTGCCCTGTTGTGCTTGGTGAGTTTCAGTGGGTGTCCCCATCATGAGTATTTTTATACAAAAACACTCCACACTCTTAGGTAATGCTGAAAGGAGTTTGTTACTATTGGAAATGTTTTAAAGATTATAATCCTCATTGAAATAGTCCCTCATGTATGAAACGACTTTCCATAGGTGGTTATGACATACACTTTTCAATCTTCAGCTTAATATAAGTTATTACAGCTCAGATCTTCCTGTATGCTAATGATGACAACCAAGTCAGTGTAGTATCTATATGATATAAATCATACATCAAAGAAAATTTATAAATTCCTTTTCAGATTTGATTAGTCTATATAATCAGTTAACGTGACTTCCCTGTACAGAAGACTTCTCTCTCCCTATAGGTGAGGTTTCTGTGTCCACGAAAAATGGGAGCAATATGCACTAATTGCTAATTCTCTGAAGGAATGGTATTATTGGTGATTTCATTTGGTTTACAGTTCCTCGGCTGGAGAATTCACTGACACAGCTACAAATTCAAAATCACCTCAGACTTGACTAGTAACTGAAAGCCATGAAGAATTTATGGAGTACTGCAGATGAAGCCTTTACTGTTCTGTTTTCTGTTGTTCTTTTAGCTTTTGTGTGTACCCATTTTCTGTATGTAAAGCACACCCAAACATGGACACATTGTGAACAAAAGACATTTATCTGGGTTACTCAAGAGTGCAATATATGAAACACCGTTGAAGAACTTTGTTAATATAACACAGGAAACACTGTTTTTAGTAGACTTTCAATTACTAACTCTGTTATTTCTTTCTGATGATCACAAGAGAAATCTTACATTTGAAAATACAGCAGAGCAGTTGAAAACATCAAAGTTTTTATGACAGGAAAGAAAATATCATTTTTCTTCACTCCCAGAACATTTTCTGCTTCACTATATTGTACTTCAATAAAAGTAGTGTTTGCTTCTATACAAATCTAAAAGTTAAATATAGTTTTCTCTGCCTTCAAAGTTACCAGCACTGATCAGAATATATTTCAAGATATCCAGTAGGGTTGGTGAATAGTTCAACTAGTAAATACATTTGGCACTAAGACTCTTGACATGGTATCATACCCATGTGTTGGAGGTAAAAGATTGACTCTGAAAGCTGTCCTCTAGCTTCTATTCATGTTTTTGATATGAACATCCCAATACAAAATAAATACATAAATAAAAACTTAGATATAAGGGATATATTATATAAACATGTAAAACAAATCTGCATTTTGTTTCTGTGAATTTTCATCAAAGACTCTATGGAATAACTCATTAAATATTCATAGATCGCCAATTAATTTAATGCAGACTTAATTTATGGGATTACAATTCCATGGGGATTTATCATCTTCACAGAATCAAAAGAATCATATGAAGAGGGCCTGTATGAAATACAGAATACACTGTTTCAGATTAAATAAATCTAATATATTTACAAAATAGAATTATCTCATATATTATAGTACAGTTTTGGAAATAATCACAGTCAATATTCATTTTCTGGATTAAGAAATATTTTATCTAAAACTGAGTTGTTGAATATAAAGGTAATTCTAAAGAATTAGTAATTTAAACCCACCAAGCTGTATGACAATCATCTCTTCCACTCCACTATCAAAGACACTAAGTGATGTTAAGATGTGTAATGAATAATGCAACTCTTTCCCTAGTTTCATTTCTGTTTCTGTGATAAAATATTCTGGTTATGATTTCCTTTATTATCTTCAATTGGATAAAATAGAGTCTATTTCAGCTTACAATTCCAATGTACATTCCAGATATGTGAAAAAGTCATGCAGGATCTTCAAACAACTAGTCATACCATATCCAAAGTCAAGATCAGAGAGAAATGAATGCACACACATTCACTTGTGAGTTTACTTTTGTAATTCACACATGCTCATTTGTGTGTTTAGTGCTCAGTTTGATTTCTCCACTCTTCAACAATACAGAAATTCTTGCTTAGGTAATTGTGCCATCTACAGAGGGGGTCTTTCTTTCAGCATTAGTAAATTTGATTAAGATCATCCACATAGACATACTCATAGGCCTACCCATACTAGAATATTTCTAATTGAGATTTTGCCCCCATGTGTTTCTAGATTGTATTAAGATGAAAATTAAAGTGAACTATACCAGATGGTTAAACTGAAAATTGTCATCAACTCAGACTACATAAGTTTTCTACAATCATGACAGTTTTGGTAATGGAAACATTATCTTCTTCAAGCTGACTAGGTAAGCATGTATGTATGTTAAAATTTTTCATATCCATTGTACTATTAATGTTCAGGTGATGCTTTTTCTTTACCTATGCTTCTATCTAAAAGAGTTGAAGTGAAATTATTTTTATTTAAAGTGTATAGTAATTTTTAAAATTATTTTTTTATTTATTTATCTCTCATATATTATGTTCTGACCATACTCCCCACTCCATGAAGTCTTCCAATGCTCCCCAAATCTCCTCTCTCCCCCAGATCCACTCTTGCTCCATTTCTCTTAAGAGCAGGCTTCCCAGGAATATCAACTGAACACAATAACAAGACTTGACACAAACCCCTTATTAAGGCTGAATGAGGCAATGCAGTGGGGAAAAAAAGGGTCCTAAGAGCATTCTACATACAGAATTAGAGACAGCCCCATTCCCACTGTTAGGAGTTCTCCAAAAACCGCAAGTTAGCTGGAGAGATGGCTCAGCGGTTAAGAGCATTGCCTGCTCTTCCAAAGGTCCTGAGTTCAATTCCCAGCAACCACATGGTGGCTCACAACCATCTGTAATGAGGTCTGGTGCCCTCTACTGGCCGGCAGGCATACAAGCAGACAGAATACTGTATGCATAATAAATAAATATTTAAAATTTTTTTTCAATAAAAAATTATATTTAAAACAAAAAACCGCAAGTTAGAAACCATAAAATATATGCAGAGGATTTAGCACAGACCCTTATAGGTCCTATGATGGTCACTTTAATTTAATTTAATTTCTGTTATCATCTATGAATGCCACTTAGTTGGTTCTGTGAGTGGTTTTTTCCTGGTGACCTCAACACTTCTGACTCCCTCAATCCTACATTTGTCACAGGTTTGGCTCTGGAACTCTGGAGCTGCTCACATCAGTTGCTGGATGAAGTCTTTTTGATGATAATTGGGTTAACCACTGATCTATGAGTATAGCAGGATATCATTAGGATTCATTTCATTGATATTTTTGTTGTTCTTTTGCCACTTATGTCAGGTCCAATCAATGACTGTTCCATCTGGAGACAGTGTCAAGCCTGGGCTTGCTCTCCCGGTGTGGTCCTCAAGATGGAACAGGCATTGATTGGCCACTATCACCAGTTCTCTACCATTGTTACCCCAGAACAGGATTGTAGGTTTATGGTTGGGTTGATGGCCATGTCTCACCACTGGGAGTCTTGCTTGGTTACAGAAAGTGGCCCATTCAGGGTCTGTGTCCTACTATGAGCCTTTGTTATGGTCACCATCGTAGATTCCAGGGTTTCTACTACATTATGTTTTTATATCATTTTCAAATGTACCTCAGTTAGTATGGTCATTCACAGCATTCTCTCTCTCCATCCTTCTCCCACTTCCACTTAATCTCTTCTTTTCTCATCCATACCCATGTCCGTTTCTTTAAAATAATCAACTATGCTTCCAAGTATTCCAGTCTATGTGCACTGAGACTACTAAGAATATTAAGTTCATAAGAACAAGTTGAGGAAAATCAGGAAGTACATAAATGAAATCCTTACTAAATGAGAATCAATGCTGGTTAAACTCTAAATGTAAATAGATGAATAAGTAGATGATAGATAGATATGCATTAATCTACAAATTTGCAAACAATAACAATTAGTATTTTAAAACTTCAAGAATTTGAAGGAGACTAGAAAAGGGTTTAAGGAAGGATTTGGAGAAAGAAAAGAAAAGGGGAAACTTTGTAATTAAATTATAATCTAAAATAAAATATTTATAAGTCTATAACAATTACATTTTCATTTTATCTTTAATTGTTTAGCAGTTTAGTAATTGAGAGGTTGGGCCAAGTATTGGTGGCACATGTCTTTAATTCTGGCACTCAGGAGGCAAAGACAGGCAGATCTCTGTGAGTTCACGGCCAGCCTGGTCTACAAGAGCTAGTTCCAGGACAGGATCCAAAGCTACAGAGAAATCCTGCCTTGATAAACAAGACAAAAAAGTATAATTGAGAGGTTGATTAACTACTGATGGTGGAAAGTCTTCTGTTTTGTGTTGATTTCATTGATTAAATAAAGAAACTGCCTTGACCCTTTAATAGGACAGAAAATTAGGTAGGCAGAGTAGACAGAACAGAATGCTGGAAGAAAGAAGCCTAGTCAGTCAGTTGCCATGATTCTCCCACTCCAGACAGATGCAGGTTAAGATCTTCCCTGGTAAGCCAGCTCGTGGTGCTACACAGAATATTAGAAATAGGTTAAAGCAAGCTGTGAGAATTAGCCAATAAGAGGCTAGAACTAATGGGCCAGGCAGTGATTAAAAGAATACAATTTCTGTGTAATTATTTTGGGTAAAGCTAGCCGGGTGGCAGGACGCAGCCCCGCAGCTCCTTACTACAAACTACTATTCATTATTCACTATATAAAAAAAATATGATGGACTGTGAAACAGCTTTGAGGTCATTTTAAGTTAAAACAACTGCACAAATGACAGCAAATGAAATAAGAAAGCTGGAGTCTGATTTTATTAAAACAAACAGGAAAGCAACAAACAATAATAACAAGAATATTTTTAAAATGCTAAATAATTTCAAAAAGTGTTAATGGTCTGCATTATATTTTCACCAATTCAAACAGATATCTTCTCTCACTGAGCAAGGGGGATCAAGATCATGATCACAGAGACAGCTGATGTGGGCTTGTGGGAGCTCAAGGACTCTAGATCAACAGCTGAGAAGGCAGTATTGGACCAAACTAGGCCCTCTGCATGTTGGTGCCAGTTGTGTAGCTTGGACTGTTTGAAGGGTCTCTGGATATGGGACCAGTATTTAACCTGTGTACATGAGCTGACTCTTTGGAGCCCATTTACAATGGTGTGATGCCTTGCTCTGCTTTAATATTCAGGGAAGGGGCTTATCTTGTTTCAGCTTAATATGTCAGGCTTTATTGTCTCTCCATGGAGGCCTTACCTTTTCTGAGGTGTCAGGGTCCTTCTTGATTCGTTTGTACATTCCAGGGTAAGGGTATGTGGACTAGAAATATTAGGCAAAGAAAAAAAAAACAGAGATACAAAAGAAAAGATAGAGACATGATACAGAGTCTGGAGGACAATCCTGTGAATAATGAATCTGCCCATGTTTATATTTCAATAGCTTTATATAATCAAATCCAAAGAGGAGGGGGAAGACCAAAATGCAAGGAACAAACCAATGAGATGATCTTCTCAAACACCCAAAATATCAAGGAGCCATCCTAGGACAAAAGATCCTGTTAGTAACCACACCTTGTATTGAACCTCATGTAAATAACCTTGAAGAAGCAAGAATAAGCTTGAATTCTCTGAACTTTGGTCAAGATTAATGAATCCACAACTGTGGGCTCCAACATGGGTTTTGAGGAGGTGGAGGGAAAACTGGAGGATGCAAAAGAGGGAACTGTGTTTAGTATGCAAAATAAATTAAAAAATAGAATAAAAAGAGAAAGATGGCTACCTAGTCTGATCTTACAACTATATTCTCACAGCTTAATCATCCCTGCTTACTCAGTACTATCCTCACCATTAAACAAAACCATTTTTATTACACCTCTAGTTCAAATTGCAGAGAATCATGCTTGCTCAGAAGAAATTATTATCCCTACTTGACAAATTTCTTGTGAAGCAGTTTTGGTCAGCTATTGTCAGACCCACATATTCTACCCTGAATTGATGGCTATTGCATACTCGTTCAACTCTTGCCATCATGGCTGATCCATTTGATCAAACCACTTGCTACATCTAACCCAAGAAATCCTTCCTTAGATCTAAGCTATGTTCAGAAAAAATTCTTTGTGTGGGATACTATAATGATAGTTGCTGAAGTGGGTCTAAGACTAAATGAGGAATTCAAACAAAATCTCATAAAATGGTTAGCAATAAATCCATAGTCTTGCGGAACAACTAAAGTTAGGAACACTTGTTCCATTGTTCATGATTAATAGTTATGTTAGATACAGTTTTCTATACTACTGTGAATGAGTTCTTTGATTCTTGAAAAGTAGGTTTAAGAGACAGTTTTCCACATCTAAGTTTAGTTTAATAATTATTTTTATATTGTATATTTGTTTATTTTAGCTTTAATGCATGAGCATTTTGCCTGAATTTTTATATCTGCACAAATTGCCTATGGATGTCAGAAAAGGGCACTGGAGCTCCAAGACCTAAATTACAGATGACTGTGAGTGGCCATATGGGTGCTAAAACCAAATGTCGGTTCTAAAAAAGGGCAACCAGTAATCTTAACCACTCATTCATCTCTCCATCCTCACATATATGCTCCTCTGCCCATTAACATAAGGTAATTTTGAAGGTTGGTCATGATGATGGACATGGCCAAAAGTTCTCTCATCCTGAGTACTAATGTGATTCATCTTTTTTTTTTTCTTGTCTTTTTTTTGGTTGCTCAAAGTATGCTTTTTGTGTAAAATAACCTAACCTGGTTCTTGTTTTCTCCAAAGTCAACATCCTCCATTGTCTCTTGTCACTAGTCAGTCAGCTATGGCTCTACTATAGTAACTGGCAGGAGTTGTGTTCCAATGCATTCTCAAAGTTTGACTTTGTGCCTATTCTGTCCATGATAGCTATTTTTACTGAGCTTAACAGTACCTACCAATACTGAACAAGCATTACTTCTATCCAGCAATGTTATTGTAATATGATGGTACACTCAGTAAACATGTGATGTGTTAAATGCAGTTTTTTAAAAGTTTTCCAAAGATTTCCTTTCAAAAGAATTAAAAAGTCATAAAGTGAAGGGCAACATATTTTTTTATTCAAAACATCAATTTTTGAAACCCAGTTATCAGGAAAGTCTTTTATAAAGTATGCATTATATATAAATGTTTCAATCATGCTTCATTTTAAAAACTAAAAATGGAAGGTCACAAATGTTTTATCTGATTGTCCTTGAAAATACAGAACTCTTTATGAGATTAGGAAATTGCTTCCCTCTCTATGGCAGTTTGAAACACGTGTTGTCTCTAAAGGCCTGTGCCTATGTGATATAAATGACCATTGAACAAGGTCATTCAAACAATGTTTGCTTCTTCATAACGAAAACAGAAGAAATGTACACAAAGACAGAAACATATTTCAAAACAATGATACAATCACACTGGAGTACTGCAATGAATAGCTAGCTGTGGTTATTGTTGACAATGGCAATATTGCTTTCAAAAGAAAAGTTTACTCACATGGATATTGAGCCTTTATATGCAGAAGTGTAAATACTTTCAATTTTCTAAAACAAGCTTTTAGTCAAGAATATCAAATCCTGAATATTTCTAAAATTCACAACTATTTCTATTTTCTCTTCACCATTTAGCATTTGACTAAATGTAAATTAAGGATGAAACAAAATGGTAGGTGATCTACACTCCATTCATACTGTTGGCCTCACTCATCATTTACTAGAAGGTTTTCCTATGTGACAAAAACTGTGCATCAGTCAAATCACTTCCAGAGGCTAAAATTATATTCTTATCAAACAGTTTTCATCACTATGCATTACTACATTTTAGTACAATTAATAAATTTTAAAGTATACACAAAGTAAAGGTGCTATATTCCTCATTTTACCTAAGTATTGATACTCAAATTGCATGCATGGCATAAAAAATCAGTTATTGGAAAGCACCATCATAGTAGAAAATCCAGACTTGAACATTTTTCATGTTTTTTTTTTTCTCATAGAGCTACTTAACTGTTTTCTTGCTATCTCAAAGTAATAGCAAATATATGACAAAATAAAACAATACTTACTCTGATCTAACTACTCAATAAACTACTTCAAATTTGGTTTGGCCTATTTAATCAGGATTGCCCTTACCCAGGATTAAGATTAGAAGAAACTGTCTCAGAAGATGAATTGGCATACTGTGATATGTGGTGCTGAATATTTTAAAAGAAAATACTGAAATTAAATTGGAAAGTGTAGCTATGTTCTAATCATTCATTTGGCAATCAACCAAATTTATTCAGTGACTATTGTGTCCTAACACATAACATAGTAAAATTATACAATCTGTACCTTGTCACAGATGTGTTTTAGAAAGTGTGTGTGTGTGTGTAGCACAGAATTTATGAGTGGTAACTGAATTAAAGTAAGCTACTATTTTATAACATAGGCAATCATCTGTCTTTAAACATCTATTATATTTCAGTTTTTGGTGTTCAGGTCTACAATTGGTCTGCCCTTTGTTTTGGAACCCTAGTGAGTTAGCATATTCTCATGGAATTAATTTTAGAAAAAAAAAAAAAAACTGTTCACCTGGTGACCACAAAGTAAAGAGTGGGAAGAGAATAGACCCTCATAAGCCTCTTCAGTAACATTCCACAAAAATTTTAAAATCTCTCACTTCATTCCACACTCTTAAATTCCTAGAAGGTCCCAAAGTTGCCCTTATAGATTCCAGCCAGCCTCTAACTCATATCTCACCACTAGCAAACAGAGTCTATCTCAAATATATATATATTTGTGGATATTAAGAAGCTGCACTTGGCTTCCATTTTTGTGGGTCTAGAAGCCTTCCTTTTTTCTTAACCTTTTTTAGGTCTTACAGGGATCCATACCCCATATTGGGAACCATTTGTTGGTAGAGTCTGCACTTTTATTTCCAGGCCTCCCTGACAAAAATTATCACACAGTAACTATATTAATTACAACATTGTTTGGCTGATGGTTCAGGTGTATTTCCTGCTAGCCCATGCATCTTAAATTGACTCATTTCTATTAAGCTATATATCACAATGAGGTTGTGGCCTACCGGTAAGCTTCTGGCATCTTTTTCCTTCTGAAGCTACATAACATCTCCCTGACTCTTTCTTCTTTCTTCCTCTATCTCTGCTTGAATTTTCTGCCCTGTGATATTCTGCCCTGCCATAGGCCAAAGGAGTTTCTTTGTTAACCAACAGTAATAAAACATATTCACAGCATACAGAGGGAAATCTCACATCACTTAGTCTTCTTATAGTTATTTATCATCTTAACTGTGCTATGTTATTACTTAGGGGAGTAAAGACAAACATAGCTTGATGATACCCAAGGATCTGGAGTTGGATTCTGAACCATGAACAGATCTGTATTTACGTAGGTTCATCTTCATGTATTTAGTTCAGAAAAATTACAACTGATAACGTCCATAATTGTTTTCAAGTTGCTTTAGATCAAAATTTCAAAGAACAATGTTTTAGCCATATTTTTTATAATGTTATCTTGTAACCAAAGCAAATTTTTTCAATAAAATAAAGCTCTTGACAATAATGCACTTAAAAAGACATGCCATTGAGGCAATTCTTTGGCTGAGATTTGAGTACTCCTGCTTTGTCTCCACAAATTTATGTACAATTTTAATTACACTGTTGCTATAAAAGCAATTAATGATTGTTTTAGGCCTTGCAGTCTGGAGTCTCCTTAACATTTGTCAATCAAAAGTGTGAGCACCTGAGATATCCCATTTCCCCTAGATTTCTACTTGGGGTTTGAGAGCTTACTTCTATTTAAAATCTACTAATGACATTAAGGACAGTCAACAAATCCTAAGGATGACCAATGTCACCTCATTTCTCTGCCCATGGTAAATGAGATTAATTCCAGTTATGCTTTGTTTGTTCTTACTTTATTCCACACTCACCTCCAAGTCATCTTAAAGAAGAACATTCTGAAGTATTATAAAAAGTACTTTACATTTATTCTAAGCAATTTAGAATGTATTCTCTAATAAAAAAGGTGAGAACCAAGGAGGACTCCTAAGGAAGGGCATCATGCCATGTTGTCTCAAGTTTCATAGTCCATTTTGGGCTGCTCTGTTTCACAACCTGAGACTGAGTAGTCTATTATGAACAAAAGCATATGGGTTCAGAATTGTGGAAGTCAGCTGGCTATGATCAAGGATGCAACACCTGGGAACAGGCATATTGCTGGATCATTGTAATTTGTGGGCAATGGGAAAACACAGGAAGGGAGCCCTGTTTCAAAAACCTGAATTGAGGCATTAAGCCCATAGGTTCTTGTAGACTCTTTTGTGACCTTATGAATTCTTAAGGGCTCTACCTTACTTTTCAGTACACCCATAGTTACATTTCTAGATGAGTTTCCCACAAGACAAAAACAGAAAAGTGCTTTTTCATTTCCCAGCTGCCAGGACTCCCGACATAACCACACAGTAACTGTATTAATTAAATCATTGCTTGGCCTATTAGCTCTAGCTTTTTTGGGCTAGCTCTTACATATTAAGTCCGCCCATTTCCATTATTTTATATGTTACCATGAGGCTTCTGGCCTACCAGCAAGGTTCCAACTTGCAGCTTGCGTCTTTCCCCTCTGGCAGCTACATGGTGTCTCACTGACTCTGCCTTCTTTCTCCCAGCATTCAGTTTAGTATTCCCCACCTAGCTCTACTCTGCCCTATCATAGGCCAACAAAGTTTCTTTATTCATTAACAAACTAAAGCAACACATATATAGAAGGTCTTCCTACACCAGAAAAGATAGCTATAAGAATCATAAGAAGAAGTTTTTGGTGATATTTAATAAGATATTTGAAATTTCAATTTAGGTTTATTATATTTAAAATTACACATAAGCTGCAGGCATTAAAATAAATACTTAGATAAATAAAAATTAAATGGACAAACACATTTGCTTTATGTGTTTTTATTTTGGGTTCAGGAAATAAATAAATAACTTCAAAGCAATTGAAATGGTGATCCCTCTGTATGTTAGTCATTTTTATATCCCTGTGACAAATATCTCTGATGAACAATTTAAAGGATACAGGGTTTAATTTTAGTCATGGCCCATTGACTTTGTGTGGAGTAGTATAAACTTCCTGTACATTCCACAAACATAGAAAGGCCACATTGAAGAAACTGTAAGCCCTATACTCTTTCTAAGAGCAAGAGTCAGACAATTTTTAAAATTACTTTTAATCAATCTAGTGTTTACTCACAATCAAAAAAATTCTTCAGAATCTGTAATCCACAGTTTTGGTGTTTTTTCGAGACAGGGCTTCTGTGTAGCTTTTGAGCCTGTCCTGGAACTATATCTTGTAGACCAAGCTAGCCTTGAACTCACAGAGTTCCTGCCTCTGCCTCCTCAGTGCTGGAATTAAAGGCATGTGCCACCACCGCCCACCTGACCCACATATTTTATAATACCACTGTAACATTAAAAAGTAAATAACACAAAGTGAAAATGTATTTAATTCCAATACATCTTTTTCAATATCCTAAGAATAGCAGTGTTGGTTCCTAATATGTCCAAAAACAAAACAAGAACTGCAATAATATCATGAAAGATTAATGAAAGCCTGGGGAGAGAGTTACAGCAGATGGCAACTAGTATTCAGATATCAACCTACCAGAGGAGTGATTATATGATAGGGGGTGAATCCTGTCCAGGCAAGGCCAGCAGGACCATTTACTCTCAAACTGTTGCTCACATTTGCTAAGGCAACTTGGTGTCACAACAATACCTGCATTGTAGTATGTAATCTCATGTGATCTGTATAAGCAATCTCATGATTACAGCTCAATCTTATGGATGCATGTATCTGTGGATAGTCTGGAAGATGACTTTTAATTTAGTTTTATAATTTTGATATATAGAAAATATACTAAAACATGCTTCCTAACTAGATCTATTTGTCCAATGAGGACAGTAGACACTGTTCCTTTAGCAGACTTATAATTACAATTAGTTCATTATTCTCTTAGAGCAAGTTCAAACTAGACTAAAGTCTTCTTGCAGATAGATCATAAGTTTAAAGCTCCACAGCTATGCAAAAGTTCAGAGTAACAGATGTTCAACCAAGTTTGATACATGAAGCACCTTAAGAAAAGCATGTCAATTCTTTGCTTGTCAAGTTTAGCTAACAATAGACCTTCAAAGCTGTCACTGTACACTGCTCCCACATGCCCCATGTGGTCACAGTCTTACTTCTGACACCTTGTGTTGTCATGGTAAATGGCTCAAGACCTTATCACTTACCCTAGAAATGTGCTTTTGACCAACGAGAGGTAACTTATAATTTTTTTCTTTGCTTCAAATCTCCTGTGAAGACAAATTTTTGAGATGAGAGGAAAAGAAGCTAGGATAAATTGGGACAGGAGAATTGAGGAGAACAATAAAGAGATATGTTTGCAGCAGCACACAGTGAGAAAGCTTGTTTGCACTCATATTCCCTAAGAAAAAGGTTCCTTTCATTTGCTGAAGCATCTGATTGGGAGCCTGAAGAAGATATAGATGCTAAAAAAGGCCCTTGTTACCTTGATCTCAATCTTTAGAATCCATAATTAAAACACAGAATCTAGATTTATCATCTCAATAGTGGGAGTGCAAATGCAAGCACTTTCCTTGTCTTCACCGGCTAGTAAAGCTAGTCAGCTTGGCAAGATTCAAATAACTGTATTAAACCTTACTTTTAAAAAAAGTGGATAGTATTAGGGAAACATAGCCTAGATTGTACTGTCTTCCCCATGCACTCATGGTACATGCCCACCTGCACACATGTGCCTATATGCACATGAACATACCTAAACACGTGAACACACACAGATGTTGTGTAGATTTATTTATATAACAGTTTTTGTGGTACCAGTCCTATGGCTGTTGTCTGACATGGTATGTGTGAACTGATAAGGAAATATATAAAGCATGTTCACATTCTTGGGAGGTTGGAGCAGGAGCAAGCTTGTTTACATCTTCCTGGGACAGAGCAGTAGGACACCATTATAGATAATCTTCAAACACATCAAAGACCTGTAAAAGATGACACTTAAATAACTCATGATTGTGTTGACAAAAGACACAGTTATTCTTGGTAGTACTGATCTATTCCCAAGAGAATGTTGGGCAGTGAAATCACTCCACACCAAAGAACTGCCCTTTCCTCAACTACTGACAATATGCATGATGTCCAAAATGAAGAAGCAGTACACAGCAAAAGCATCTGTTGAAACCTGCCATGACATAGTCTTTCATATTTTGCAGCTTCTAAAAATGACCTGTTAGATATTCTAGGCTTTAGCCAAAGTTGTTTGCCTCAAAGTTGCAAATGAGACTTGAGGTAACTGTCCTGGTAGCCAACTGTTTCACTCATTTCTTGTATCTTTTGGAAATTGCTAGGTTGGATTTTCTGCCTATTTGGGTAATATTATTTATTATTTTCCTTCTCAGATCTTTGATAGGTTCGAAAACTAGATAGTCACAGTTAATTTCCTCTCATAACTTAGCTAAGATATTTTAGGTACAAGACTTACACTCCACAAGTTTGAAAACTATTGAAGTAATCTGTTGTTTGCTAATTACCTATATACTGGACATTTGGATATGTTTCTTGCTTGATGTAGTTCATGATAATTGTAGCTCTAATTTTGTGTTTATTTTTACCCTTCATTTCTCCTGGACAATACTTGAATTTTTTTTTCTTATGAATATAGTCCGTATTAGGTTTACAACCCTATAATATTTATACAGAAGGGGAAACTGTGGGAATTCATTCAGCCAATAGTTTTCAGGGTATCAGCCTGCTGTGGGACAATTGTCTGTATTCTGAGAATTATATTTTAAATATATGCTAATTTGCCAGTTATCAGGTAACAAAGTATAGGCAGGGCAACCAGACAGGAAGTAGAGGCGAGTCAATGAGAACAGGAGTATTCTGGGAAGAGGAAAGCTTGGTCCGCAGTCCTGGCCCAGCCAAAGAAGAAGCAAGATGTGACTGCCTCATTGAAAGAGGTACTGAGCCATGTGGCTAATACAGATAAGACTAATGGGCTAATGTAAGTTATAAGAGTTACTAAAAAGCCTGAGCTAATGAGTCAATCAGTTTATAACTAATGTAGACTCTGTGTGATTTGTTTGGGACTTAACGATTGCGGGAACCTGGCAGGACAGAAACCTTGGCAACACCAGCCCTTTGGGCATGGCCTGAGTGCTATGTGTGTACTGATAAGTGGAGATATGAGATGTATGCTCATTCTTTCAGGAGACTGGAGCAGATTCAAGTTTGTTCACATCTCACTGAGGCAGAGCAGTTGGAAACTGTGGTTTCCCCCTTGTCTGGTGTTCAGTGAGTTTATGTTTTGCCTTTGAATCCCATTTCCTTTATATTCCCATAATAAAAATAGTTTGTAATTATTGCAAAGCCTCTCCCATTTCACAGAGGCTAATACAGATATTTTAAAGTTATTCCCTTTTGGGTCAAGTACACACACTAAGTTTTCCAAATCTTCCTGTAACCCATAGATTTTAATCATCAGAGAAGCAGTTACTTAACTTTTACTAAGAATGAAAACATATTTATCATCATCTAATCAGACATAAAGTTTAAGAATATCTGATGAATGTCTTAAATAACACATTGCAAAATAAAATGTATTCTCTTTCCAAACAAATATGCTAATATATTGCTTGATTCTTATCTTCATCTCATGAAATCTTTCAATTGGAGTTGGTTTGATCTATTTTTCTATTACACTGTTTAGATATGTCATGTTTTCCTCACAGTGTTTTTTTTTACAAGAAAATGTAGATATAAATTTAATCAAAGGAAGAGACACATAAAGTAGGAGAATGTTGCAAATGGCATGCTTCCAATACTATTTTCTCTATGAACTGATGACAGTGTTTCATTTCCAAAATAAATGTGTTCCCAATGTGTACAAAAGCTCAGCTGATCCTGATGTCTAGTTTTTTCAGCTTATAAATGAAATGTAGAGACACACACACACACCACTATAAAACATTTGTATTATTTAGCAATAAGGCTGTCTGGTTCTAGATTTTTTTCCTATATTGTTTCCTTCATGGTTTAGTCTTTCTCATAAAGTTGTTTCAATTCACCAAACCTTCCAATGAACATCGGTTTTAATCCCTCCTATGATTCAGAATGTTTCTATGATATCAGTTGTGAGGCAGGCTCAGTATTATGAGTATGCTAGCAAGATGATGGAGGTGACAGTTGTTCAATAGAACGATTGTAAGAAAGTATTCTCAGATTATTCTATAGCAAGAAAGAGAATGGCTCTGTGTGCATATTCAAGATCTTTTTGTCATTTCTTAGGAAAGATTATTTGAATTGGAACTACTTGTAAGTTGCACCTACCTCATGTGAAAGTCAAAATTGGGGGTTTCAGATTCTTGAACACTGGAAGAAAGTTGGTAAAAGAGCATAATAAAAATACACCTGTAGAATTTAAGACAGGCATGCAAATAAAAATAAAACTGGATTATTATTTATTTTGTAAAATTACAAAATCTGTAAAATTTCAGTCAGATAAAGTCTGAGACATTAATTATTGATGCATCTCTTACCCTGGATTGACCCATTGAGGGAACTGACAATTCCAGAGGCAGTCATACTCTAACATGTGATTCTAGAATCAGCATTGTTGTTTTGGGCATTTTAAGGCTATTCCAAAAGGAGCTATATAATTATTATTTAATTGTTAGGTAATTTGCATTAGTGATTTTCTTCATTGGTAGAAAGTACTTAATATTTCTCCCTTCCAGTACACAGGAAGCTAAACTGAAAAGATCAGAAAGATCATTACCATTTAATAATTAATACTTATATTTATAGACAAATGAAATACCATCTACATTCATGCTATTTATAGGATAATAAGAAATATTATAATTGATTTAAGACTTCTGTCAGACATTCTGCCAAATTACCTAGTGAATTATTAAAATGATTGAGCTTCTTTTAAGAGAAATAAAAGAAGATGAAGAATTCTATAAAAGTTGTACACCTCCTTGATCAAAATTTCATTTTGTCAATTTCTATTAGAAGTACAATAACGAGTGTCAAAGGATCAAATCCATTTTATATTCTCTGGTGTTAAATAGTTCTTATTTGTCAGTAATTATAAAGTTAGTCACTACTGTTTATATAAAAGTCATGGCTAATATTTTTGATGTAAAAATTTTTAAATTCAGATGTGATAATACATACCCTTATTCCAAGTTGTTGGAATGTGGAGGCAGGAGTATTGCAAATACATAGCCAACTTCTACAATTTCATAAGAGCCTGTATCAAAATAAACAAGGAACCAAAGTGAAAAGCTTAAAAGAAAGTCAATCCTGTTTTGTCAGCTCATAGGAATTCCAGTGTTGTAGTAACATATAGTACAAATCTTTTATTAGTTTGTAAATATTGTGTGTGAAATGTCTGTTCAAATTACAACATTGTAGTTTATCTGATCCTAGACCTGAAAATAAATTGTACACATGTGTAATTATTTAGATTTCATACAAACATACTTAAGCTTTCTTTAATTTTTAAAAATTAGTTTCAAGGTTTTATGGAGGGTTTACATTTCCACATAATCATTCATCATCAAAGGAAGCCAAGACAGAAATTCAAGCAAGACAGGAAACTGAAGGCAGGAGAGGATGCTATCTCCAGTTTGGAGGAATGTTATTTACTGACTTGCACCTCACGGCTGCTCAGCCTGTTATTTTTTAGAACCCAAATCTACCAGCCCAGTAATGGCATGAGCCACAATGGGCTGGGTCCTCCCCCATCAATCATTAAGGCTCTGCAGGCTTGCCTGTAGCCCAATCTTATGAAGGCATTTTCTTTTTTTATTTATTCTCTCATAAAGCACATATTGATTTCAGACTTCCCTCTCTCCACTCCTCCAGGTTACCTCACCTCCTCTTTGCCCAAGATGTATTGTTATTCCAGTTCTCCACACAAAAGATCAGGCCTCCTTCCAATGAAAACAACCAAAGATGGCATAAAAAGATGCAATAGGAGTTGGCACAAATCCTCATATCAAGGCTGGAAGAGCAGGCCAAAAGGGAAGAGGCACCCCCCACCCCCATTTTCACTGTTAGGAGTCCAACAAAAATGACAAGCTAACAAACACAGCATGTGTGCAGAAGACCTAGTACAGAGCCATACATACTCTGAGGTTGCAGTTAATGTTTCCATGAACCCCTATGACTAGTTGATTCTGTGGGTCAATGTAGAAGGAGTGACTTCTGGCTAGCTTTACCCAACATAAATACACAGAAACTGTATTCTTTTAAATACTGCCTGGCACATTATCTGTAGCCTCTTATTGGCTAACTCTCACATCTTGATTAACCCATTTCTATTAATGTGTGTAGCACCACAAGGTGGTGGCTTACCGGGAAGATTCTAACCTGCATCCATCTTGGAGAGGAAAGCTATGGCATCTGCCTCACTGTCTTCTTCTTCCCAGCATTCTGTTCTGTCTTTCCCGCCTACCTATGTTCTGACCTATCAAGCCAAGCAGTTTTCTTTATTAACTAAACAATGAAACAACAGATAGATAGAAGAACCACCTACATCAGGCCAACTTCTCCAGGTGTTCTACACATCTGTGTGTCCTATAATACTTCCTCCCCTCTTCAATGGGTCTATGAGTTCCACCTAAAGTTTGGCTGTGGATCTCAGTATCTACTCCCATCACCTGCTGGAAGAAGCATCTCTGATGACAACTGGGCTAGGCACTGATCTATAAATAGAGTAAAATTTTGTTAGTAATAATTTCATTTATTTATTTTTTTAATCACTAGAGTTTGGTTCTAACTAAGGTCTCTGAGCCATCCAGGCTCGGGTTTATGGCAAGAAGGGTCAAGCATGGTCTTCCCCTTGTTGCTTGTGTCTCAATTTAAGTCAATCATTTCTCGACCACATCCACAGGCCTTGAACTGCCATTGCCCCACCTCATCTTGAAGGCAAGGCCTTGTGTGTGTTGTAGATTTTGTGTCAAGTTTGATGTACCAGTCCAACCCTAGAAGCCTAGCCTTGTTACAGAATCTGACTGGTTCAGGCTCCATATCCTCCTTTTCTAGATGTCCTGCTAAGGCCACTCTCATAGGTTCCAGGTATTTTACACTGCACTAAGTTTCCACACTGTCCCCTGAATGCCCCCTATTTCATTTGTCTTGCCAGCTACTCACTTCATCTGCTCTCCCTTTCCCATCTGATCCCTTCTGCTCCTTTCTCCACTGACACCCAGTCTGCCACAAAATCTATTTCTCCTTCCCAGGGAGATACATAAGTCTCCACTTGAACATTTCTTGTTACTTAGGCTCTCTTGTTCTGTGGCTAATACCATTATTGTCTTTTAATTTACATATAATATTTACTTCTAAATGAGTGCATACCATGTTTGTCTTTCTGTATCTGGGTTACCTACCTCATAATGATCTTTTCTACTTCCATTCATTTGTCTGCAAATTTCATAGAATCATTTTCTTCAAACAGCTGAATAAAAATCCATGTGTAAGTATACAATGTTTTCTTTATCCTTTCTTTGGTTGAGGGACATCTAGGTTATTTCCAGTTTCTTGCTATTATGAATAAAGGCTCTATAATCATAGTTGATCAAGTATCCTTCTGGTAGATGAGTTGTCTTGGATCTACATATTTTTGCCACCTGTCATAGCATTACACTGACTCAGTTTATAAAAAAAGTAACAGATTTCATATATTTGAAAATATTTTTGGTCAAAATATTACATTTTTAAATACACAGATTCAATAAAACATATATTATATTCATTAATTAAAATACACATTTTCCTGTAAAGATCAGATGAATCACATAATACCAGCTTTTTTTTTTTTTTTGGCAGAGCACGTGTGTGATAATGAGTGTTTGGTAAATTATAAAAGAAATACAAAATTCTGTGGATGCATTGACATAAAGGTTAATTATACTTCTTGCTGCCTTCTGGAACAAAGAGAAATGAGGCAAAGTTAACAGCTGCCAGTTTGGTTGAAGCTATGCTTTATAGACTTGAATGGTCACATTTTAATTAATGGCTATGCCCCGCATTTACTAGAAGGAGTGAGAATTAATACATAAAGCATTCATCATGCTTTCACAGGAAATGAAAATCACCAGATAGTATAGAAAGTGCAGTATATTTTGAGGAGTCAGGTAATTTGTCTACAAGGAATGAAGAAGGGGTTGTGTTCCCAGGGCTCAGAGTTGTGCAATACTCTGACCATGTTGTAAATGATACCATTTCAATTGCTGTGAATGTCAGTTCAGGGCAATCCATCTTTATGCCATTTAATTGTCTACACTATAAACCCCTGGCTTTTAACTAAAACAATTACATAAGTGTACTAGTGAAAGAACAAGCTGATTGCACGATTCGAGGAAAGAACCAAGCACCAAGGATTATTGACATTTTTAATTAATGATAGGAACTATTGGAGCAGTTTGTTTTGATACTATGTGAATAAGATTTTGAAAAACTAAACAACCCAATTTACAAAATTTTACGTGACTGAACTCTAAAGTAGATTGTATTCGGCTCTCCTGTAGACACAGCTGATATTACAAACAGAAAAACTCTGAAATATTGAACTCATTGCCCCAATATCTACTTTTATTTTACTTTGGGAACATATTTACTATTTGGAAAAAAGAGACAAATTTGACATAATTCAGTTAAAATCGTTTTGTTTGATTGATTAGTAGGGAAAGTTGGACTTCTTACTCATGAGTCAACTCTTGGAAATCTGGATTGTCCTTCATCATCCTCAAAAGTATCTTTACATGATCCTGTCTCCTTTAGAAGCTGGAAGATGACAGCTGCAAGGTCAAGCCAAATCTAAAGTTTATTAAGGTCCTGCCTCAAAGAAATGAACAAGCAAACAAATGAACAAAAATTGAAAATGAAAAATAATTTAAATGCTAAATGGAAAGGTCAATGGCAGAAGTTTTAGTACTGTTGCATTAAGAGCAGCGGCAGGGCTGCGTCCCTGGCACCTGGCCGCCCGCATGGCTAGCTTATGCCTGAAATAATTACATGGAAACTGTATTCTATTAAACACTGCCTGGCCCGGCTAGTTCCAGCTTCTTATTGGCTAGCTCTTACATATTGTTCTAACCCATTTCTAATATTCTGTGTAGCCCACGAGGTGGCTTACCAGGGAGGATCTTAATCTGCATCTGTCTGGAGTGGGAGAATCATGGCA
>NW_026068008.1:6523969-6572429 GCF_014885135.2 Alexandromys fortis
AGTCTTTGAAAGATATGAAGAATGCCTATCTAATTGAAATATATCTCTATATATCTAGAAAATCTAATTAACATGACCACAAGCTTAACTATTAGCGATGATTATCCATTAACAACCTATATTTCCTAATTATACATTACATTTTTAAAAGAACTACACAATCACAATACCTTAATCAAGATCAAAAATACATATACATATAACAAAATTGACCTTAAAATCCATACCAATGCAAATTATTCATATCTATATCATATCCCCCTTTAAATGTAAAAGAACATTTATAAACAATATTTGGGGACATGGGCGTAGTTTTTTCTCTCCAAACTGCTTTCTGTTGAATGGGGGCGTCGTTAATTAGGTCTTTTATGGTATAATCTGTGTGCTAGTTTCATCTCAGTTGGCAATTGAGTGAAGCAATTTTTTGAAGGTGTTCACAGCAACCTTTTAGGAGGGCATGCTCTATCATACCAAATCGGAATAGATGCAATCCATAGGGTCACGTCCTCTGTGAAAACAAAAGAAGGACTTTTCCAAAGCATCATAACCTTAGATCCAAATTCTGAAGTGAAGATACCTTTAGAACATATGTGCAGGTTCAGCTTAGCAGCCCATATAATGAAATGTCTCTCTGTACTTAGCTCCTTCATAGTCAAAAATTTTAAAGAAAACACAATGTACATAATCCAGACTCTCTGTGAATTTTCCATTTTTACGTGGCTCAGGAAGCTTTAGGTTTAGGCCCCAGAAGAAAAAAAGACAAAAAGCAAACAAATAAACAGAACTCAACAACAACAGAAATCAACGATTTTTTGTCTGTGCCCAAAGAACTGTCTGTGAACCATTAGTAACTGGACTTCCCATCTCATGTAGAACAGAGTATCATGCCTACTATTGAATATGGTGCCAGGAGCCAAAAGGGAAATGTGACGATGTCTACCTGTTAAATTGTGTGTGTGTGTGTGTGTGTGTGTGTGTGTGTGTATGAGAGAGAGAATATAAGAATGTGTGTGCATATGTTTGCATGTGTGTATGTATGTGAGTTTGTGTATGTACATATGTAATTGTGTATGTAAGTGATTTCATGTGTGTGTGTGATATTGTAAAGATGTGCATTTTACTCACCTATAGTGATGTATTTGTATACCAGTTGCTGATGTTGCATTTCTTCTTAAATTTCTTGTCATTAAACATTGATTTTGAGAAAGGGCTTTGCACTGCAGCTATAGTTTCCCGTTTCAGCTAGATAGACTGGCCAGTTAGTGCTCTGCATTCAGCTATCTCTGCCCTAAAACATAGAGTTACAGAAATACTATGACTGTGCCCTGGTTTTTACATAAATGCTAAAAAAGACAGTTATGTGTATGAACTTAAGATTGAATGGGATTCTAAAATACCACAGTACACATTTAAGAGTATAAGTCATGCAAATAGTTTTAAGAGTTCTACAATGTCATTAAACAATCATGAGATGATCATAGAGGGAAAGAAAAAACATTGAGGCTATTTATCTCAGAAATTTAGATAAATAAATACTAGGCAATAAATGAGAAAAAAATAAATGTTTAGTCAGTAACTAAAAAGCATACACACACACATACACACACAACGATATTCTGACCTACAGTCACATTATTTAGTGCATATTATTTTTTATTCATAATTTCTTTTTCTCTTCATTTTGTTATATTCACTTATCATTTGAGTTATTTTATAAGTAATAAACAATTTAATAATTTGTTGGGAGCAGTGAACCCCAGATCCTGAATTTCTTGTAAACAACTTGTTTTCCTCTGTCTGATGTGGGGTTGTTGAAGATCTTTTCCAATTCTGTAGGCTTCTGTTTTGTCTTGTTGACCATATATTTGCTTTACAGAAGCTTTTCAGTTTCAGGAGGTCCTATTTATTAATTGCTTCTCTCAATGTCTGTGCTACTGGGTTATATTTAGGAAGTGGTCTCTTGTGCCAATGCGTTCAAATGTACACTTTCTCTTCTATGAAATTCAGTGTGTTTGGCATTATGTTGAGGTCTTTGATCCATTTGGAGTTGAGGTTTGTGCATGGTGACAGATATGGATCTATTTTCATTCTTCTACGTGTTGATATCCAGTTATGCCAGCACCATTTGTTAAATGTGCTTTGTTTGTCCCATTTTATATTTTTTTTGAAAATAGGTGTGTGGATTAATACCTGGGTCTTCAATTCCATTCCATTGATCCTCTTGTTTGTTTTTATGCCAGTACGAGGCTTTTTTTCAGTACTGTAGCTCTGTAGTAGATGTTGAAGTCAGGAATTGTGATGCCTCTAGAAGTTCCTTTATTGTACAGGATTATTTTGGCTATCCTATTTTTTTTTTCTTTTCCTTACAATGTTGATTACTGATCTTTTGAGCTATGTGAAGAATTTTGCTGGGATTTTGATGGACACTGCATTGAATTTGTAGATAGCATTTGGTAAGATTGCCATTTTTACTATGTTAATTATACCTACCCAAGAGCATGGGAGATCTTTCCATTTTCTGGTGTCTTCATTAATTTCTTTCTTCAGAGATGTAAAGTTCTTGTCATACAGGTATTCCACTAGTTTGGTTAGAGTTACTCCAAGATTTTATATGCTATTTGTGGATATAATGAAGGGTGTTGTTTTTTGATTTTCTTTTTCAGCCTATTTATTACCCATGTAAAGGAGGGCCACTGTTTTGTGGGTTTTTTTTTTTTGAGTTAATTTTGTATTCTGATACATTACTGAAAGTGCTTATGAGTTGTAGAACTTCCTTGGTAGAATTCTTGGTGTTGATTATATAAACTATTATATCATCAGCAAATAGAGCTTGACTTATTCTAATAATACAATCTAAAAAATGGAGTACAGACCTAAACAGTAAACTTTCAACAGAGAAATCTAAAATAGCTGAAAGACACTTAAGGAAATGCTCAACATTCTTACCATCAGAGAAATATAAATCAAAACAACTCTGAGATTACATCTTAGACCTGTTAGAATGGCCAAGATCAAAAACACTGATGATAATTTATGCTAGAGTGGTTGCGGGGTAAACAGAACATTTACGCGTTGCTGGTGGGAATGCAAGCTGGTACAGCCGCTTTTTTGGATGACAGTAGGGTGATTTCTCAGAAAATTAGGAAACAACCTTCCTTAAGACCCAGCAATAACACATTTGGGTATAGACCCAAAGGATGCTCAATCATAGCACAAAGACATGTGTTCAACTATGTTCATAGCAAAGTTTTATCTCATAGCCAGAACTTGGAAGCAGACTAAATGGCCCTTGACTAAAGAATGGATAAGGAAAATATGGTGTATTTACGTAATGGAGTACTACACAGAAAAAAAAAAAAAAAAAAAACAACATCCCAAATTTGCAGGCAAATGGATGTATGTAGAAAATATTATAATGAGTGAGATAACTCAGAACCAGAAAGACAAATGTCATATGTACTCACTCATATGTAGCTTGTAGACGTAAAGAAAACCAACCTACAATTCACAATCCCAAAGAACATAGAAAATGAGGACCCTAAAAGAGACATACGTGGATCTAATCTACATGAGAAATAGAAAAAGACAAGATCTCCTTAGTTTATTGGAGCATGGGGACCTTGGAAGAGGGTTGAAGGAGAGGGTAAATGAGGGGAGGGAAGCAGAGAAAAATGTGTAGCTCCATGAAATCAATAAAATCTTAAAAACATAGAAAAGAATGAACTATATTGGTTTTACAGGATAATATAGTATGTAGATCTTATATATAATACAGATAATACATAAAAAGTAATTAGTGAATGGTACTCTACTACTATCGAATGATGTTGTGCACTCAAAAATCATATATTAAGTTATTACTCCCCAATATGTTGCTATTAGCAGAAGAGCTAGTAAAGAGGAGATGATGTTTAAGTGGTAGAAGCTTCATAAAGGATATTAGTGTTCTTATATAAAAATGATCTTATTTCTGGTTTCTGTGTCACACTAAGTGAAGGGAGCTGAAGAAAGCATATCCAGTGGATCAAGAAAGAGTCCCCCTCAGACACTCTGTTACTAGAATTCAGTATTGAACATTGTCAACTGCAGAAACGGGATAGAGGAATCCATAGAAGTTTTCTGGGGCAGCTGCATATGTCTTTACCATCAAGATCTAGTATTGTATGGTTACATAGTTGACACTGCTTTTTTTTCTCATTTTAGATTTAATGAGAGTAATAAAAAACACTCAGATGAATGAGCAAATCACATAATGTATATAGCCCAGCAAGAAGGCCTATGAAAAATAGCAGAGTTGAGTTACCAATAGAATGTAGTACTACTGAGATTTGTATGCCATTCTGCATTCTCACCCAGATCAGAATGAGATGGTCATATAATGCAGAGGTTGGCAGAGCAAGGTAATTGACATTGAGTTTATTGCAAAACCAATTATAAACATTTAAGGACTCGGACAAATAAATGAATAACATTTGGAAGGGTGGTTTAAATGTTAAAAGGAAGAGTTATTATTTAATAAATTCTTACTAAAAGCCAGGATAATAAAATATCACTACCTACACTGCAGCAATGAACAGGAGAAAAGGTAGTCTGAAGTATTTCTCAACTTAAGGTAGGGAAACACTCTGACTCTTAGGACTGATAGTTACAGTGGAACTCCAGGGGTGAAGGACATTCATAATAACTTCTAGACTTTTAGTTTATCCAGCTGAATTCCGGGTGTACAACTTTCCACTAGTATTGTCCTTTTGAGATAAAGACATTCACATGAAATCAAAATTCAATTTAGAACTTAGGATGTAAATAATCAAGCTAAAAATAATCACAGGATGAACTTTCCAAAAAAGGCAAATGTCTTTATAAGTTCTGAATTTGTTTTAACATTTAAATATACTTGGCCTAATAAAGATAAAAATAATTCCAAATGAAATCTGTGCATCTAAGTTATTTTAAAGCTTGAAATTATGTTCCTGGAATGTGGAAGACAACACTAGGGTGTGGTACTTTAATTTTGTTAATTTTGGATCTTTTCAAGATGTACTTTCTGTTATTGAAGTTTTTTATCGAAGAGAAGCCCATAAACCCTTTTCAGACCATGTGCAATGATTGGCTTTTCTTTATGCTCAGATTTCTCTTTTGGCAGATGAAACTTCAGACTTCTCACATGTCCTACAGAGATTCAAAAACAAAGGGATAAGAAAAAAATGCTCTTTCCTTATGAAAATTTTTATTGAGTAAAAGTTTCATTTGAACTACTAGCACTGGGTTTAGTGATGCTTATAAGAATAATTGCTTGGTCACTGGTTTGGGAATGTAGGTAAAAATAAATACAAACAAATAAAAGGTTTCTAATTTTTTATTCAAAAGAATTTTAGAGATCATACTGTATTTTGTCATTACACTTTATAAAGATCAAACAATTTAGTAATATGTGATCACAAAACATTTTAATGGTTTCAACTTGTTATCTACAAACATATTTTAAAGAAAATACAAAAATTAATAAAATACCTGAAAAGAATTTTACCTTATTTTTGTAGGCCATACTATCTCTGGAATATAAAGATTTTGAAAAATATACATATAGTTTTACCATATTACTTTTTATAATAAATAATTATTTAGATGGACGATGTGTTGTTTGTTAATTATAAATATAATGATACTTTATCATATTAAGTGTTTTTTTTTCTTTGAAACAGGATTTCTTTATTTTGCCTGGCTGTCTTAGAATTTTTACCCTGTAGATCAGACTGCCCTCAAACTCAGAGATTCTCCTGCCTCTGCCTCCTAAGTGCTCAGATTAAAGCTATGCATCACCACTGCCTGGCATGGGAAGTATTTTTAAATTGTGTATATGTGTGTATGTGTATACATGTGTCCATTACTATGTTTGAGATAACCTTAGAGAATGGTGAAATATGTTGAAATCACATTAAAGAAATACAATACATACATCACTTCCTCTTGTATTAATTTGACAAAGAGTAAACACAAATTTAAATTATCTACTTCTTTCTTTGTTTCTTACTTCTATCTGTGATTACTGCCCAGTCCGTAGTCTGTCTATTTTATTTGTCTATTCTGTCTGTCCTGCTTGTTATCCATAAAGAATGGTTTTCACCTGTATTGATTTAATACTGCAGAACACATCTCATGGTAAAGCAATGAAGGACACTTTACAGAATCCATTAATGGAATTTTATTAAGAATTTTTAAACACAATCTTTTCTCCTTTTATATAGCTATCCACTCTCTCCCCCTCCTTTTACTTTTTCTACCTTCTCCCCACCCCACTACCGCATCTGCTCCTCAGAAAAGATAAAGCTTCCTTCTGGAGTCAACAAAGTCTGACACTTCACTTTGTGGCAAGACCAAGGCCCTCTTCCCCATATCTAGGCTGAACAGGATCTCCCTCCAAAAAGAATATGCTCCTAGATACCAGTTTAAGCACTAGGAATAAATCCTGGGCCCACTGTCAGTCAGTGGACCCACAGACTGAGTCTCACAACTTTCTCCACATTCAGTGGGACTAATTTGGTATGTACCCACTGGTAACTGGCTATTAGATGTAATGCAAACGATAACCAGCCTACAGTGAACAAACCCAGTGAAGCTAGGTAACAAGAAGAACCCTAAGGGACACATACATCACTTCCCCTGGGAAGGAGAAACAGACAAGACCTCCTTAGAAAAATAGGAGTGGGGGAAGGGATAGAAAGGAAGATGGAGGAGAGAAGGGGACGGAGAAAGAGAACACAATGGATTGGAATATTCAAGAAGGGGAAGGAAAATGAGGGAAAGAATGGAAAGAGATAGCTTGATTGAAGGCGCCATTAAAGGTCTATTGAGGAAATTCCCAGGATTCAAGGATGGCCCCAGGTAAGACTCTAAGCAACAGAGGAGAGAAAATTGGTTTTCCCCTGTAAAAGACTGATGACTATGTTAATTGTCATCATAGAACCTTCAACCAGCAACTGATGGAAGCAGATACGGACCTAGAGTGAAGTACTGGGTTGAACTACCTGAGACCAGTCCAAGAGAGGGAGGAGAGATAATATGAGCAAAAAAGGGGTCAAGACCATGATGGTGATACCCACAGAAACAGCTGAGCTGAGCTAGTGTGAGCTCACTGACTCTAAACTGATAGCAGACAAACCTGCATAGGACCATTAGTGGAAATTTTACAAAAGAAAAAATTTACAAAAAGAAAATTACTAAGCAATGTGCTTTATTAATTGTTGTTTAAAAGTGAATGGATTCCCTTAATCTCCAGTATGTCTCCTCTTCTGTTATTTCACATGTACCAGAAGAGCCCATCAATTAACATTTTTTGAGATTTTCCTTCTTAATTTAATTCCTTTTTTTCATATAGTGTTTTTCGACCATGTTCATTGCCCTCCTTCAACTCATCCCAGATCATCTTCTGTATCACACTATCCCCCCAACTTTATCTCTGTAGAAAATAAACAAAAGTCCATAATGCAAGTACAAAAATTAAAATAAATTTGCAAAGTCCAGTACAACCAGATGCTAAAACAAACAAAGATCTGAATCAACACAAACAACAAAGTAAGCAAACAAACAACAATAAAAAACCCACATGGTGCTCATTTTGTGTATGTCAACTACTTGTGGACATGGGACTTGCCTTGGAGTGTGGTTGATGTAACCAATGACACACCATTGGAGAAAATAATTTTCCCTTTGCCTGGTGGTATCATTGCAAACAGCTTCATTGTTAGAGAAGGGGCACTATGTCCACTTCTTCTTAGTGTCATTGCTCTCTTTGCTTTAAACCCCTGAAAGCTTAAAACACAATTAATTGTCTAGCACCAAGATATCAGCCTTGAAAATATAAATACAAGTAACATTTTACATACTTAGGATATACATATATATATATATTCATATACCTATTTTATATACGCATATACATATATATATATGCATGCAATAGCAAATATTTTTAAAAGGAGGCTAAGAATTTGAAGGAGAGTTGGAAGAAGTATAGAAAGGGTTTGGAATAATGAAAGAAAAGGAGAATATTGTATTTATAATCTAAATAAAATAAAAACAAAGTAAAAAGTAAAACAAAAGAGTTCACAGACGGACAATGATGCTCCCAGAAACATAAGTTATTAAATGAAAACCACATTACAAGTCTACAATTCAATATTCTATATTGCTATTTTCATTTTTTACCCTCCTGAAATATATAAGACCATATTGTTGAAGATACTACATACTTTGGTTGAAGGGCACAAAGAAATCAGTATCAAAGTAACTGGGAAGCTGTCTCCTTATTGTTTAGCTTTCATATTACCTAAAAGTGGCATGTAGACCAGCGTGGAAGAAAAGAAACCAGTGGGTTTTACCCAGGACTGGAACTGGCAGTCAAGATATTATCACTGGAGTAATATCATTAGTATTGCAGTGGGTACTTCTTTCTATTTAGAATGGAAACCTACTCCACAAAGAGAGATTTTAAGCTTGCTACCACAATTCTAGTAAAACGTTTGTGGCTCTTGAGGTCATAAGACACTAGGATTTAATGTAGTATTTTTATTTTGTAAAACTGGCGCACTGTCAAATTACCTTCCAAATATTTAGGTTTATGCTAAAAATTCTAAACTGCTGTCAATATTGGTCAGAGTATCACATTTTTGTAATTGGCAGTAATCAGCAGAGAGATGCAAAACTTATCAAATTACTGAGAATAAGCGACTAAGTTCTTAGTCCTAAATAGACATCTGTATTGATCTCTTTACCACTACAGCTCAGGGAACATCACTAAAGAAGAGACAAGGAGAATATAAAAGAATTGGATGGAGTGTGTAAAGTACTGTCCTCTGGATCTAGTTATCATAATCATGAACTCACAGTGACAGTACTTGTCAGCAGAAGATCTGGCCAATATCAAACCTGTCAAAAATCCCACAGTACATGAAGTAGATGATTTGTAGTCCCCACTCTTTACTGAGTACCTATTGTCAATTGCCAAGGGAGTGTCCTTCATTTTTTTTAAATGTGACAACTGGAAGGTTGCCATGACCCAGTGATGGCCTCGCACTCATATGCAGATGAACTACAACAATTGGAATTAGTTATCAAACAAGCAAAAAGTGAACTTTGTCCAGGGATGTGATGTTCAGGATATACAGGTATTTGAAAATACAGAGCAGATATAATCATATTTTATTGCATTTATGTGTATAATTATCAAAAATAAAGAAAAAATTTTAAGTTTTGCTACCAGTCAAAAGGCAAGTGTGCTTTGAGTTCAACATCATTCCTTAGTGTTTAAATTTTAGGCCTCTTACAGAGTGTTGACAAAGGAAGATTTTACTTATAAACATGTATCTTCTTGATGACCCTCGCATGGTGGGCTCTATTTTAGTTGTTAAAGATTGTTAGGGTAACTTACGAATCACAGACTTTTGACTGGTGGCTTGTATCTTGTAATTCTTGATAAACTATTTTCAATATAATTTAAACACATTGGGATTCTTAATAATCTTAATAAAATATGTGGTAAAACCTGAATTTTTGTGGCTGGGCAGTGGTGGCACATGCCTTTAATCCCAGCATTCAGGAGGGCAAGACAGGCAGATCTCTGTGAGTTCGAGGCCAGCCTGGTCTACAAGAGCTAGTTCTAAGACTGGCTCCAAAGCAACACAGAGAAACCCTGTCTCAAATAAATAAATGAATGAATAAATAAAATAAAACCAGAATTTAATTAGCACTTTAATGTGCAAAAAACAATAAAATACTACTAGATTTCTTAACATGCTAAATGTAAATAAAGTTATGTTAAGGTCAATACAGTTTAGCTACATTCAAAACATCTAATTGAATGATCTTTTGGAAAATTACATAAATCTTATAAATAAGATAATCATTTCAACTCTGAGCACAAAATCAATGAACCTTTTAAAAACAGAACTATTTGTTTTGCAATCAAGCTAAATATATGCTGTTAAAAACCTCTTTCAAATAGATTGGGTTTATACAAATAATACAGTGATTATACCTGCATAACTATTCTGAGAACAAGGTATATAGATGTTTGAAGTATTTCACTATGCATTTTTAATATGGGTTTTAACTCCTATTGCAAAGTTTGTGAGGACTGTAACTGATATTGTATAACAACATTGCTTGTCTGTCTATCAACATACTACATCAATATAAAATAGTCTTGCTAGTTTTCCAATGCCATCAGTTACACATATTACATAGTGGATTTTTTCCCTTTAAAAATTGGTTTTCATGATCTGCTTTGATATAGAATCATCGTCAACTGGTGCTTTAAAAGTGAGAGTAGTGAACGCCATTACACAGAGGCCGAGCAGTAGCACTTCATGGATGGACTATAACAGAAAAGCCCCAAAGACAGATAAAAAGCCCAGGTTTTATATCATGTTATTAAGCTAAGAGCCATTGAATTTAAAATGGGAAAAAGGCCAGAAACAGACTACTCATTACAGCTCAAATAAATTAAAGCGTAATTTCATATTTCTCTAATCACAGATTTATTCAAGATTGTTCTCATTTGCTGCATTCCATGACTGGTATATATGATTTCACTATGTATCATAAATATGCAAAGTTTAAAAAAATCTACTTTCATTGTAGATGAATCTCTAAAATAATAATATCTTGTTTCCTGAAGCACTTAGTCCATAATGCAAAAATTACAAATGGTAAAAATCATAATTTTAGGTCTTAAATGGAAATGAGAATGTAAAAACTTGCACAAAGGCATCTTCATGCAAGAACCATGACTGTGAGTCATGTGATAAGATCCAAAAACACTGGTATGGTAAAGCAGACAAAAAAAAAATGAATTCAATTTCAGTCCATGTTGCTAACAATTGTGAGCCTGGAAGAAAGAGAAAGCAGTAGTTTTCAGATAGAGCAACATGGGAAGTATCTTAGTGTTCTAACTCTGTGAAGATACACTATGACCATAGAAACTCAACTCACAATGGAAAACATACAATTGGAGCTTCCTTACATTTTCAGAGACTTAGTGTATTGTCATCATAACAGAAAGCATGGTGGAATGTCAGACCCGCAGGCAGCAGGAAGAGTGAGACACCAACACCGACTTGAACTTTTGAAACCCCAAAGACCACCCCTCTACCACCAGTGAGAACTTTCTTACAACAAGGCCACACTTTCTAATACCTCTCCAAGAATTCAAATATAAGAGCCTATTGGGGTTATTCTTAATCAAACCACCACAGGAAGCAAAAGGAATATTCAGTGAAATATAGTTGTTGCTGTGCTTAATTTCATCATCTTGGAGAAGATTGTCTCTTTTCTTCAGTCCTTGTTTGGAGGTTGTAAAAAAAAAAGCACATATTATATGTGCCTTTTCCCTCCAGATATTTTGTATTCAGTGTATCTGTGATTCAGTCATGCTGCAGCCATACACTCACACACACACACACACACACACACACACACACACACACACACAACAAAACCTCATGCATAATAATATGTCACTTCTTTCTATGGTTAGCAGGCTTTACTTTCTGTGTTTTGCATGCACATATATCTATCTCTGCTTTGCATGGATCAAGGGCCTCTGGATATGAGAAGAGGGCCTCAGATCTCCTCAATTTGAAGTTAGAGATATGAACCACCAGGTGGGTGCTAGGCAAAGAACCAGGTCCCTCCACAGGAGAGGCAATTGCTGCTAACTGCTGCATCACCTCTCCAATTTAAGGAGAGTTGACATTTAGTAGTTTCTAGTTCTTATAAATGGAGTTATTAGAAAATCATTTGTGGAACACTTTTAATTAAAATAGGGATTTTCTGTGCATATGAAGTAGTCAATGTCAATTTTATAAAAACCAATAAAACCACATTTTCAGGTGTATAGATCACTTTATTATCTATCTAAAATATGAGAAATTTTGTTACCTGGTAACATATCAATGGTTTTCTTTTTCTTATATCAATATTACAAATTGATATTGCAAATTTTAATAGTTTTATCTATGATAATTTACATGTTATGTACTGATTACCCACCTAAACACAAAATATGTGCTAAAATACATAATAACTAGGTTTTTTCACTCAGAAGGACAAAGGACACCATTGAGAAGATGTCTACATAATATGGGATAAACTTGTCTCAAAATTCTAATCTTGATTATATCTATAAAAATATTTCCAAAGTAGGTGATACTTAAAACCTGTTCTTTTTAGAAAACCATCTTAAGTTCAAAACAAGGCCCATGTTTTTACAGCACTATAGTATTTTATATTTTATTTTGCTAGCTCAACAATACCTGACATATATAGTCATACTCTTTAATGTTTAGATGTCCCCTTCAACATTAGTAATTTCAAATAGTGTTTTAACATTTGTTAAAGCCATATGGTCCTAAATGATTTTGTATTATTGTTAACTTGTGGCTTCAGTACTTGACAAAACATTTAATTGTTAATGGTTCTGTGATATGCAAAATAATAAATTTTGGTGCATACTGTACATTTGGATCACAGTGAAAATGTCCTTTGCTCTAATGTTTTTTTTCAATAGTTCAAATTTACAACTCAGTTAAAAGGTAGTGTTTTTCACATTCTTTGTTCCCTTTAAGGGATTATAGATCAGAGATACATATTACTTCAAGAGACTTTGATTCTGCCCACACTTTCACAATCTGCTATCCCAAAAGCAAACTGATTGAATTCACAGTCTCAGCAGTTTCTGGCTTTCAGCGTTTTTTTTTTTCCCTTGCATGTATAATTACATATTTTAAGTGGTGTGTTAACCAGTAACCATATTTAGAAGTCTTTATCAATCTAAAAGAAGTTTTTTCTTTTTCTTTTTTTTGTAAATAATACTTTATTTTAGCCATTTTAAATTGAATATAGTTATAGGCCTCAGTTACTTATTTAATATGCAGTTCAGTTTATGCCCACCCCTTTCCTGTTTCATGCTACATAATTCTACCATGGATTCTTTCAACACAAGCTTGCTTTTGTCAGCTCCAATTTTCTTGTCTTTCTGCTGTAAGGAATCTTGAAATTACTCTGGACAAGCAGGCACATCCAGAATCATCTTCCCAGCATTAAAGAGTTAGCCACTTATGCAATGCCTTTTATCTGGCAGGTTAATAATTCCATGGATGAGAATTAGTTATCTATAAACTCCATTGTTCAATCTACAATTAATTTATGGAAACTGTGAAACAGACATGTTTCACATAACATATGTATGGTTATTTTGAAATTTCCCTAGTGCCTATAACTGTGCTAAAGGATTTAACTGTTTTTCTATATATTTTTAATATTAATCTCATGTTCACATTATTCAGCAATTATCTCTTTTTTAATATTAAAAGGCCCAAACTCCTTGGGGTACCTCACAAGTTCTTTGACAAGCATCATAGTCTCCAGCTGTCTAAATTAACTGTCATCAGATCTCCCATAATTTCCATAAGAAATAGCTGTGACTAAGAGCAGCAAGCTTTTATTCTAAACATCCAGATCTTTATATATTTTCTCTGTTGGAAATTCTTGAGATTGAACCTTTTCCAGTCCATAAAATTCTATCATCTTCCCAGATGTCCAATGATTCCTCTTAAGTGTGCTGTGCAACTGAGTTATTTTTTATCTCAACTTTTGCAAGTGATTTTTACTGTAAAGTGAGTCTTTCAAGAATGTTCTCAGCATTCCAATCATCTTTTATATAGTTGTTTTAACAGTAAATGGACACATAGAGTCATGTGTTTGAAAATTAGGTCTCCTTCTGGTGGAGCTGCTTTGGGAGGTTGAACGTTTAGGACACAGACCCTCCCTGGAGTAGGAGGGTGACTAAGAAGAACCACTGAGATTTGGTATCCTGTCTCTACTTTCTGCCCATATTCTGCTTCCTGTTCTGCTGGGATAAAGTAAGTAAAGTATCTCAGTTGTACATAATGCTGTCATAATGTCTACATGTATATACACTGTATTTGTTTGACATGATAGTATATGTTTTCAGATGTAAATACTTAACCAAGTAATTTATTTATTTATTGTCTCTAAATCCATCTGCTGCTTCAATCATGACCTCTAAAATAACTTGCACATGACAAACATTGTGATATAATTTGCCATCTAATGTTTCTTCTGGTTACAAATTACCTTTCTTCAAAGGTGTGGAAAAATCTTACTCATGGGAGAAACTTAGTGGAAACTGATTTCATTGTATAAATATCACTCATATTCTTAAGAAAAGCTAACAATCTCTAAATTAGTAACAAATTTTAAAAATCAAATTGAAATAGAAATGTTCCATAACTGAACTGCATTATCTGCATTGAATTGAATACAGCTCAACATAAAGAAATAAAATTTTTAATCTCAACAAAAACTTAAATCTGTAGTATATAATTTTCAGTTTCTAGTCAATTTCTATGCTTTCATTACATTTTAATAACAAACTATGTTGCGAGTTTTACAAAAACTCCATTATGATGCTTATTTTGAACTCTATTTGATTTTTCTACATTGCCCTTTGGAGATGATATGTTTGATATATTTATAATCCACTTATATGTTAGCAAGGTAAAGTAGAGGAGGCAATGTGACTATCAGTTGTCTGAGACCTTTTACTCTACCTGGGAAGCAATTATGAATCAGTAAGCAGAAGCTTAAGGACTGGACCAGCAAAGTCAGACTCTCCATGTTCTAAGTTTTGAGACCTAAGGCTGCATTGGAAACCAGAATCATATGGCTCCAATTACTCAGGCTGAAGTCTTATTGCTCCAGATATTAACCACCAGGGGTCTGCCTGCAGCTCTGCTGAAATTATCAATTTTTTTTTTTTTTTTTGGTTTTTCGAGACAGGGTTTCTCTGTGGCTTTGGAGCTGGAAACAGGAAATAAAGGGCTCTGTATTCATTCTTATAGCCACCCAGAGAATACATATCAATAATTTACATTTTTAGTATAAATAGTAAATTCTCCTTGTAGAGATAAGTATAGAAATGGTTGATCTATTTATAAGAACTATATATGACTTGCAACACACCTGCTTCCCACACTTTATATGCACACGTGTTCTCATTAGCTCGTATACATATATGTTTGCTTCCCTTTACTGTTCTTGGCATCAATATTAGTTTGACAGGGCTAAACTAGAGGTGGCTTAGTGGTACAGTACTTGCACCACAAGCAGGGGGATTTGAATTTATATAGCTAACACCACATGAAAACTAATCTCTGAGTGTGTGTTGAAGTAGGAGTGGCGGGGCTGCGTCCCCAGCACTCGGCCGCCCACATGGCTAGCTTATGCCCCGAAATAATTACACGGAAACTGTGTTCTTTTAAACACTGCTAGGCCAGGCTAGTTCCAGTTTCTTATTGGCTAGCTATCACATATTAATCTAACCCATTTCTAATAATCTGTGTAGCCCACGAGTTGGCTTACCAGGGAGGATCTTAACCTGCATCTGTCTGGAGTGGGAGAATCATGGCAACTCCTCGACTAAGCTTCTTTCTCCCAGCATTCTCTTCTGTTTACTCCACCCACATATGTTCTAACCAATAAAATGGGCCAAGGCAGTTTCTTTATTATAATTAACCAATGTCCTTACTCCATCATTTCCCCTTTTTCTGTTTAAACAAAAAAAGAAGGCTTTAACTTAACATAGCAAAATTACATATAACAAAACAGTTATCAAGCAAGAATTACAGTTACAAAATTTATAGCTATTTTATCTCTTATCATAACTAAGGAAAACTATAACTATCTATTCATTCTTCAACTCCATCAAAGACTCCAGAAGGATATAATATTACCTAAGCAAATAAGAAATAAACGACAGAGACATCTCGCTGCCTGGACAGTCACCCAAAGTTCCTCTGTACTGTTGGGGCATCCATCTTCAGCCTTCAGGCCCATAGTATCCCAGAGACATTTCCATGAAGCAGGAAATTTCAAAGACAGTTCAGTCATTTTCTGCTGTGTCCTGCAGAATGTCTTGCAGACTCTTTCATGAATCAGGAACCCCGAAAGACCATCTCACCTTTAGGCAAGTTCAGTAGTCCTCTCTCTGCGGGTTCTCTGTGTCCAGTTTATGCAACAGTCCAGGCAAGAACAGTTTCTTGCCCAAATGACTATTCAACTCTATAAGGATCCTCTTCGATGCCCATCTTCCTTTTGAAGTAGATTGGTGCTGCCAGGAGCAGATGTGTCTCATTGTCATGAAAAGCCCTAAATTATTAAAACATTTAAATGCCATATTCTGCAGTCTTTGAAAGATATGAAGAATGCCTATCTAACTGAAATATATCTCTATATATCTAGAAAATCTAACTAACATGACTACAAGAAGGTCCTGGGCAGTCGTGATTGCCGCAGCGCTGGCCCGCTCGCTTGCCCGCCCGCCCACTCTAGGCCCACAGTCCCGCCTGTGCTGGCTCGCCCTAGGCCCTTGGTCGCCCACAGCAGCAGCAACAGCAGCGCACCTCCCCCATGCTGGCCTGCTCGCTTGCCCGCCTGCCCTAGGCCTGGCCAGTGCAGTGCCCAGGCCACTGCCGTGGGTCCCGAGCTGCCTGCAGCCGGTGCTTTGTTCCTCTCGCAGTGCCAGAGGCGTTAACCCCTCCCTCTGCCTTGACGTTTGGAGCTGAACACGGAAGCTTAAATATTTGCAGTTTTACAACACAAACTGCCAGAGAGGAAGGGGTCACTTTGAATAAATTTTGGTTTTGAGTTGTTTCAGACCGGCTCTCCATGAGGACTCAAGTGGACTCTTTCGCCACCTCTGGCAGGAACCAGTAATTACAGGTAATTTTTTTTTTCATTTTATAAATAAAATGTCTGAGAATATTACCATTCAGAATTTTAACAGTCTTTTTGAGTGTGCCATGTGGGAGATCCTAAAAGAGGTGTCTAGCAACCCACATCTATGGATCCTTTTGGGATTAGTAGTTTTCCTTGATATTAAGTGGTTTGACAACAAAAGTCTGATAGAGTCTTTAAGAGACGAATCGAGGATTCTTAAGGCAGAGGTTGAACATCTAAAAACTATTGGAGATGAATCGAGGATTCTTAAGGCAGAGGTTGAACATCTAAAAACTATTGGAGATGAATCCAGGATTCTTAAGGCAGAGGTTGAACATCTACAAACGATTAAGCATGACAATGATCTTCTCATGAATCAGTTTAAAGTTCTACAGGAAGAGAACAGAACTTTGTTTAACAAGACAATGGTGACTGAAAAAAACTTAGAAAAGGTTCAGGCTGATATTAAGGAGAAATTTATTATTATGGAAGAAGGAACAGCTGATTTAAATCGTAAATTTCATCAGTCACTTTCTGAAGGGACTGAAACATTATCTCAGAGAATTAAATCGGTTGAATGGGAAAATCAACTTTTGTCTAAAGCTTATGACAGAGTGGTGGAAAGATTGTCAATACAAGAAGGCACGGTTTATGCCATAAAAATCATGTCCAAAGATGAGAACTTATCTCTAACGGACAAACTTCATACTTTAGAATCCTCAATGAGGGCTTTGGAACATAATTCTGGACAGGAGATACAGACATTGCAGAAGGCAATGGTGAATAGAATTGAAAAGATTGAGGAATTTCTAAATTCTGATTCTGATGAGGAAGAACAAACGGTAGAAAGGAAAGTTTTAACTACATCTGTGGGTAAATCCCTCCGGGACAATTTCCACAAATCTCTATCTACACCTCTACCTGCCTTTCCAGTAATAACGACAGAGAAGGTGATTGGTTCCAAAAACCCTAGGATCCTTAAGGAAGATACATGGGAGCCTGTCCGTATAAATGATCTCAAAGAAATTAAACAGGCTGTCACGGCTTTCGGGATGCACTCCTCTTTTGTTAAAGAGATGCTAAAATCTTGGGCCATAATGAGCAGACCAACGCCTTTAGACTGGACCCAGATGACCTCTGCAGTCCTTGAGAGTGGGACGCATTTAAGATGGAAATGCTTATTCAGGCAAGAGGCTAGACTTTTAGAACAGCAAGAAAAGGCGAAGGGAAGTGACATCTCCCTAGATAAAATTCTAGGTGAAGGACTCTTTTCCGATCCTCAGGAACAAGCTAATTTGGATGAAAGCATACTCTCCATATGCACTACAGCAGCCTTAAGGGCTTGGGACAGGGTACAAGACCCAGGACAGAGAATGGAATCATTTGTTACGATTAAACAAGGTCAGAGAGAACCCTTTAGTGATTTTTTACAAAGACTTACTAAGGCTGTACAAATAGGGATACCTGACCCTGACACAAGACGTATAATGATTGAGTCTTTGGCTTATGAAAATGCAAATGTGGAATGCAAAAAGATTTTGGGGCCTTTAAGGTTCAGATCAGCACCCTTGGAAGAATGGGTCTTGCATACACTGGATGTTGATACATTTGATTATGGCACTGAAGCATGGGTAGAGGAAGCAATTTCCAATGGTAAAAGGAGACATCAGAATACCAAATGTTTTAATTGTGGCAAAATGGGTCATATGAGAAGGAATTGTAAACAACGGACCTTCAGAAACAATAATAATGCGTCTTCTAGAAATAACAGAAATAGAAGGACTCAGCCTTCAGGTTTATGTAGAAGATGTGGAAAGGGTAGACATTGGACGAATGAGTGTAGATCTACAAGAGATAGACAAGGAAACCTGATACAGACGGGAAACGTGAGAGGGGGGGCCTCACAGGCCCCCATGGCAAACATGGTCCAGTCATTTCCAGTTTCTGCAGAGAACGTGCCTCGTCAGGACAATTAGGAAACCTCATGCCTACTGTTACAAACGATAATGAGCAGAAAGATGAGTTACGTGTGTTTTGGCAAACTTCTATAAATGATCAAAGACCTAAGCTGAAAGTGTGTGTAAATGGCATTTTTATTACTGGCCTGCTGGACACAGGTGCTGATGTAAGTATCATTACCCCAGAATCTTGGCATCCATATTGGCCTCTTCAGAATGTAAATGTTCAGTTCCTGGGAATTGGAACCCTATCTCGAGTAAGACAGAGCACGAGATGGGTTGAATGTATAGGGCCTGAGGGACAAATAGGGAAATTAAGGCCATATGTAGCCAGTATTGCAATGAATTTATGGGGTCGTGACCTATTACAACAATGGAATACCCAAATTAACATTCCTGCTAATTCTAGAGCCTATATTTCTGAGAATAATATTAAAAGATATTACAAACGGAGAAAACCGGCCATTCGGGCCGTACAAGAACAAACAATTGAAACTCCTTCAGAGATACCAACAGCATTGCCTCTAAAATGGTTGACTGAGAAACCAATATGGACAAAACAATGGCCTCTAGCTGAGGAAAAGTTACAGGCTTTAGAACAGCTGGTACAAGAGCAATTAGATGCTGGACATATAGAGGAATCTACCAGTCCTTGGAATTCTCCTGTATTTGTGGTTAAGAAAAAATCAGGTAAATGGAGAATGGTGACAGATCTCAGAGCTATCAACAAAGTTATTCAACCTATGGGTCCTCTGCAATCTGGAATCCCTTTGCCCTCTTTATTACCAAAAGGATGGCCTCTTATAGTTATTGATTTAAAGGATTGTTTTTTCACCATACCTTTACAAAAAGAAGATAGAGAAAAATTTGCCTTCACGGTGCCTACTTACAACAATTCTCAACCTTCCAAGAGATACCACTGGGCCGTCCTCCCCCAGGGTATGTTAAATAGCCCCTCCTTGTGCCAATATTTTGTGAACCAACCATTGCAAATAGTACGCAAGAAGTTTCCTGAATCTATAATATTCCACTACATGGACGACATCTTGTTATCCGATTCAAACATGGATACCTTGAACAGACTGTTTGAAGAAATAAAGATACTTTTACCTAAATGGGGATTGCAAATTGCTCCTGAGAAGATACAGAAGGGAGATTCTGTTAATTATTTAGGTTATAAAATAGGTTTGCAAAAAATTAAGACACAAAAGGCACAAATTAGGAGAGATCGCTTACGGACTCTTAATGACTTTCAAAGACTGTTAGGAGACATTTCCAGTCTACGACCAACTATTGGGATAACACCTGATCTAATAATTCATCTGAACAAAACCTTGGAAGGTGATAAAGATTTAAACAGTCCCAGAGAATTAACAGCTGAAGCAGAAAAGGAACTGACGATGATTGAGGAAAAATTACAACAGGCACATGTGGACAGGGTGAATCCAGAGCTCGATTGTATTCTCGTCATATTACCATCCAAAATTTCTCCTACAGGAATTTTAATGCAGAGAGATGATATTATCTTGGAATGGATCTTTTTACCACATAAACCAAGTAAAAAACTGAAAACTTATGTGGAAAAAGTCGCCGAGTTAATTATAAAAGGAAAGCTGAGACTTCGTCAATTAGCAGGCATAGACCCAGCAGAAATTATAGTGCCTTTCACTGCTGATGAACTAAAGAAATTATGGGAAGATAATGAACCATGGCAAAGAGCTTGTGCTAGTTTTTTGGGAGATATTAATAACAATTATCCAAAAAGCAAGAGGCTTAACTTCATAAAGAGAACTTCATGGATCCTTCCTCGAATCGTCCGTGATGCTCCAATAACTGGAGCCCGTACATTCTATACTGATGCCAATAAAACAGGGAAGGCAGGTTACAAATCGGAAGACTTGGGTAAGGTGGAACAAAGTCCTTATGATTCTGTCCAGAAGGCAGAATTATATGCCATTCTTATGGTGCTAAGGGATTTTAGAGAACCTATTAATATAGTTACTGATTCGCAATACGCAGAAAGAGTTATTTTACATATTGAAACTGCTGAATTTATACCTGATGATACAGAACTAACCTCATTGTTTATCCAGGTTCAAGATTTGATCAGGAACAGGCTCTGCCCTATGTACATAACACACATCCGATCCCATACGGGTCTGCCAGGTCCTCTAGCACAAGGTAATGCAGACATTGATCAGTTATTGATTGGTAGTGTGCTACAAGCCTCTGAATTTCATAAAAAACATCATGTTAATAGCAAGGGTTTGAAGAAAGAGTTTTCTATTACATGGCAACAGGCTAAGGAGATTGTAAAGAAATGCCCTACTTGCTCTTTCTATAACCAAACGCCACTGCCAGCAGGGGCTAATCCAAAGGGCACCCATAGGAATGAAATCTGGCAGATGGATGTGTTCCACTTTGCAGAATTTGGCAAATTGAAGTATGTTCACCACACCATTGACACTTATTCAGGCTTTCAGTGGGCAACTGCTTTAAGTTCAGAAAAAGCTGATTCAGTAATCACTCATTTATTAGAAGTCATGGCTATCATGGGTATACCTACACAAATAAAGACGGACAATGGTCCTGCTTATGCCTCTAGGAAAATGAAACGGTTTTTTGACTATTACAATATCAAGCATGTTACAGGTATACCATACAATCCTACAGGTCAAGCAGTCATAGAAAGATCAAATCGAACTATAAAAGATATGTTGAATAAACAGAAAGGGGTGGAAAACACCCCCAGAAATAGGTTACATAATGCTTTGTTAACCTTGAATTTTCTTAACGCTAATGAGAAGGGGACAACGGCTGCAGAAAGACATTGGATAATGGAAAAGTCTACTGAACTAAATCAACCAGTTTATTTCAAGGATGTGCTGACCTCACAATGGAAACCAGGAGATGTGCTGCGTTGGGGAAGGGGTTTTGCTCTTATCTCCACAGGTGAGGAACAATTGTGGATACCGACAAAACTAATAAAGGTTCGGTATGAAGAAGAAAAGCCATTTGGAAAAGATAAATAACAATTCTTTCACAAGGTTGGCGAGCATACTGATGGTAAGGAATACAGATAGGTTGGGGGCAGGGTTCTTTTCTTATCTCCACAGGAAAATATTGATCTTCAAAGACTTTAAGGGACCCTGAATATTTAATTACTGATGGATGGATAATAGTTACGACCTACTAAGGATCAACTAACATTATATACATACCGTAAGTATTGATTTTTTATATATTTATGTATATATGTTTTTTGTTTTTTGTTTTTGCTTTTCCTCGTATCTGTGTCTTTCTTTATATGTCAGTATATGTCCTTGTTGTTAGTGTCTAAATTTCCCATAACAAGCAACAAATTTTCCTACAGTAATTTTTGAAGTTTCCAGGATGAAGATGGGGCCCCACAACATCAACTCAACCTGGTTTTTATGACGTCATGAATATATTGAATATATTTTTTTTTTTTTTTTTTTCTTTTCTACGTGCTAATAATTTTTTTTGGTACCAACTGCACAAGACAATTTCGAATGGTGCACATTTTTTGACGACACTCTGGCCGGACCTTCTCAAAGCGCTCAGGGACTAGTTATAATTTTCTTAGGCCAAAGGTTAATTTGGGAATTTTACCATCATTTGCTTTCACAGGAGCCCCTAAGGAGAACATCGCCCCCATGTCAGCTTGAAGCAATCTTAGAGGACGGCGTCCCCTCCCCCAACAGAGTTTGCCCTCAGGGTTAGGGACATCTTTTAGTGGTTGGTTTGGGGTTGAGGGGATGGGGAGATGTTTTATGGAGTTAGGGGTATGTTAAAAAAAAAAAAAAGGGGGATTAACTGGTTTGATGGGATGATTGGTATTTGTGAGTTACTGTTTTTAGAAAATTGTATTGGTACTGTTTCCTGTATATTGACATATTGAATATTGAATGTGAGTGTTCCTACCTCTATTTTTGTATAAGAGTATACTTATATTGTATTGATACATCTACCATATCACAATGTACATTTCTACCTCTGATACTATTTATGTAATAACATTGTTTACATTTGATATGTAATGACATTGTTTACAGATGAAGATCATTGTCTTCATGTATTGCACAGTTGTTTATTTTTTTTTGTCTTCAAGTTAGATAGGTATTGAGAATTTTATGTTGTTCATGTTTATTTTTAGGTTAATAAGGTATTCTAGATACATAGAGATTATATTTAGTATAGATAGTATAATCTTCAGCCTCTTTAAAGAGCTGTAGAAAATGGCCTTTAAGCTAACCTAGAATTCTGTGCCGAGACACAATTACTCCTGGCGACACCACTCTACTCCCGAGAGAACGTTGAGCACCAAAGACACTCCACTGGGAGTTTGTCTTCTTGGCAGAATTGGCCTTTGGGTTAAGAAAAGCCCATACCTCATCTACTGACAAAGATATGAAACAGGATTTTCTTATCTTGCCAAGACAGGGTAGGATAATTCTAAGAAAATTCCTTGCATTTGATAATGGTATGTCAGTCATGCTAGGCCTTAGCCAAAGTTGGTTGACTCAACATTGCGAACGAGAATTTGGGTGATTGCCCAGGTAGTCTGTTGTCTCTGTCATTTATGGCACGCTTTGGATATCGCTCATTTGTTAAGTAATATTTATTCCCTTCTCGGATCTTTGACGGAGTTGAAGATTATATAATTGTAATTACTCTCTACATTATTTAGACTCCTTGAGATAGAATGTCTGGTAAAACTTTTGTTCTCAATATTGTTTGTTATATCTATTATTTGTTATTATTGTTTATAGTTGTATTTGGTTTAGTTCTGTCTTATTTAGACAAAAAGGGGGAGATGTAGGGATAAGCTTGTCCATTGGGGGTGGGATGGCCTCGGGCAAATGTTTAGTGATTAATTGGGCGCGCAGAAGCCGCGCTTCCCTTCCTGCTTCTGGTACTTCGCTGGAACCTTGGTTTTGTGAGTCTTGTTTTCATTAAAGTTGTGCAATACCTACACAATTGTCTACTTTAATCTAAGCCACCGTTTCAAGTGTGGGATCAAGAGCCAGTTAAATCCTGGGCTTGGCCAGCTTAGCCAAATTGTTGAGATTCATATTCTGTGAGAAAGACTGTCTCGGGAACTAAGGCGAAGAGTAATGGAGGAAGACATAGAATCTGTATTTCTGATGTTCATTGAAATCATGATCACATGTGCAAGCAAATATCACATACACATGCCCCTTCCCCTGTGGTATTTGTTTGTTTTTTTTGTTTTTGTTTTTGTTTTTAATTTTCTGTGTTAAATTAGTGTTAGCTAGACCTCTACCTTTCCTCCCCTCCCCCCCAAAAAAACAGAATAAGTTTCAGTACTTTAAAATTTTACTTTGAAAGATATTAGTCTAGAGAATACAATGTTATTTTCACTGCAAAGTATATTTGTCAAAATAATTTTGACATATTTATAGTCAAATATCACAACATTCTCTCTTATAAAACTGATTGCACATTGAAATCCTAAACTCTGCTCTCTGAAGGAAGGGTTTCGGTATTGCCTTAGTCTCTCAAGGAATCCATCTTACAGACTTTCTATGCCTTACTATTAGGAGAAGGAAGGACTGATATGTAATAATGACTGGTAGCCCAGAGCCTGATGTTGGCCTCAAGAGTATTTTCTAAGCTTTCAAAATGACCTACTTGCTGTCGTTTAGAATTTACTTCCTAGATACATTATTTTGGAATTTAACACCATTTTCCATGCAAAAATGTAGAAAATAGGTAATTACATTAAATTAACTTTCTTTGCCAAAGACATAAATAGCTCAAAGATAGCATTTCTTAGGCTATTTTCAGTTTTTGAATTATTGGAAAATTATGTAGTGTTGCAGATTACAACTTGAACTGCTTGCCACACATCCTCACAACAAAATGTTTGCCTTTGCTCAGTTGACAGTTGAATGACTGAATGACTATAAAGCATAAAAATGCAATTATATTTTGCAAATTCTAAGTGGTAATTTCCTGTACCAGACTAGGTTAAGTAAAAGACCTGTGCCCATATCAAATTCTGACAGGTAGCTGGGCTAAAGTTAGATAGTTTAAAATGTGTGGGTGACTGCATAGTGCACTCTGACCTTACTAGAGTACAGATTAAGATTATTTATATCTTCTTAGGAATTAATCTTCAATATTTCAATGTACATTCCAATCAGAGTTCTATGTCCCCCCACCAGACTTCCCCCACCCCAGGCTGTTTTCTTCCTGAGTATATTTTCCGACTTCCTTTTCTTTGAAGATTTAACTTAGAAAACTTGATTCAGGGCTCAATGGCTGTCTCCTGGACCCACCACTCTCACCATAAAGTTACACTTTTATTTGCTATTCTTTTACTTTTCTCATTCTCATGAAGCTGCTGAAGTATGAGAGAGCTCGGTCTGTTGAGACATCTTCCTGACTAGGTCTAGAAATGCCTTTTATTATTCCTTTTACGTTGAACACACACAACAGCTGCTGGATAGTGTAGTGAGCTCTGCTCCAAGAAGAGGAGGATATTGACTTTAGAAATTAGCTAGAAGTCCATGTCATGGTCAGAAGAAAAGCTCTATTCTAAGCATTCTAGATGATGGGAGTGAAGAGTGAAACACAAATTCGGTAAGCCCCAGGAACAGAATGGGGGTTATTCTGTATATGTGTGCATTTCTTTCTACTCTAACTCAGGAAAGATGCTCATGTAGATAAAATTAATGTCTGCACATTTTTCTAACATTCGGAGAAAAGCATGATATCCAATTTTGTGGCAAGTGTGTTTTAATTTCCAATATATATATATATGTTATTTTTCATCCACATTAAAAAAAGAAAGCTTTCAATAACAAATTCTTCCTCTGCATCTTTAAGATATAAATCTCCAAGTCTTTTGTCAATTCTGCAATCCTGAAATTTTTTTTTCTAGGACATAGCGGCCTTCCTGTTGAAATGCAATTCTCTCTACAGATCATATCCAAATGTCCCAGACTGTAGAGGTTTGAGGAAAGTAAGCAAACCCTGTGGTCTGCTTACACTGACCACCCTCTTTTCTAGTGTCTCTGGTACTTTTCCATTAGCTCATCTGAGAGTAAAAAAAATTTCCATCATTTCTTTTTCTTTTTTTCTTTTTTTTTTTTTTTTTTGCAGTGGAATTTAATTCTGTTGCTTTACTCTACTACATGTCTCTTGAATAAAGTATCCTTTGTCTGTTTAATTCCATCTGGTGCAGTTTTTCTTTGGCAACTGAAGAATCCATAGCATTTAAACTTTAGTAAATGCTGCCATAGTAAATTCTGCACACTTGGATGGATTTTCTTATGCATTCTTCCCCCTCCATATACAGTGATGTGATACATTATTTCTAAACATTTAAAGGTTATTTTGATTTTCAATTATACATATATCAACAACTTAGTAAACAGTACACATTTTTGTTTAAAATATTTTTAATTAATGAAACAAGCATTAAGTTAAGGTTTTATAGATTTAAAAATGTTTGTTCACTGAATATGTAGAGAAATCTGAGGCAGACATCCCATGTTAGTGACTTCAAAAAATTAAGAATGAGAATTATGTCTAATTGTGTTGTGCAGGAGTATGCTGTGCTAGTCTTGCCAACACTAAGCCTGAAAATGGAGGAGCTGCAGCTGTAACTCACTCCATTGCCTCAAATGGGTGAATCCCTGGGTTCCATTGCAAGCACTGCAAAAGGACAAAACAGAACACATGTGTGGTGGAGTCATAAGAAAATAGAATGGAGAGAAAGACTTCAATGTAATCAAAAATAACTTAAGAAAGTAGCCAACTAGTTAATGGAAAATTGGAAAACTTTGGATTGTTGCATGTGTATTACAAAACAGAACACAGCAAAAGGAAAAAGTTGAAAGTAATATAAGAAGATTCACTGAGAAAAACACAGTTTTGAGAAAATATATGGAAAAGTAGTAGGTGCATCAGACCATACTCTAGTGATACAGAGATACTGTTCCCATCTCCCTAAAACTGTCAGCAGTCTCATTAGCTTTGCACTGAAGGATGAACTTGCACTGTGCTATTTCTAAGAGAGTAGTGAAGTAAAGTTTCTGATTGCAGTGACAACAGTTCTGCTGCAGTCAAGAAGATCAACAGAAAGCAAATGGACATTCATGAAGCATTTAGGGCTAATCGAAAGGAGACATGGGCGAGAGAGCTTAGAGAGATGGTCTTGTTATTCTAAAACTTCTTATTGAGAAGGAAAGAATACAAATATAACATAAATATAATTAAGGAAGAATAAATCTTCTTAGAAAAATATTTGCCTAATCTAAATAGTTGCAAAGAAATAATTCTTACTGTTTACTAAAAGGTTAAATAAAATCACCTTAAAGCATAAAAAGTGTCAGTTAACCATCTTTAGTAATTTGAATTAATGAGTTACTGAAAATGTGTCAGCAAGAAGAACTATGTCTTTTGAAAAACAAATAAAATAGTTCAGGTTAATAATGGAGACACCACAAGGCATGGGTAACTGCTACATAAACATACTGTTGTAAAACCCCAAGGCAAAACTGTAAAATGAAAATATTTTAATATAGTGAGCATTGCTACTATATTAATCATATGATAATCATCCACAAATTTTTGATGGAGTAAGGACATTGGTTAATTATAATAAAGAAACTGCCTTGGCCCATTTTATTGGTTAGAACATAGGTGGGTAGAGTAAACAGAAGAGAATGCTGGGAGAAAGAAGCTGAGTGAGGAGTCGCCATGATTCTCCCACTCCAGACAGATGCACGTTAAGATCCTCCCTGGTAAGCCAGCTCGTGGTGCTACACAGAATATTAGAAATGGGTTAAAACAATATGTAAGAGGTAGCCAATAAGAGGCTACAGATAACGGGCCAGGCAGTGTTTGAAAGAATACAGTTTCCTTGTAATTATTTCGGGCATAAGCTAGCCATGCTGGCGGCTGGGTGCCGGGGACGCAGCCCTGCTGCTAATTCAACAAATTTTTAAATCAAAGCGTCTGAAAGCTTGTTTTGACTGATCTAACAGACAAGTCATTTATCTGCACATTAGGAAGACTATTTTCAAAGTAAATTATATTAACCTACTTAGTTACTGTATTTTGAACAGATATTGATTTATATAAATCTTCTTTTATTTGACAACAAGCATCTTCAACACATATATAATGCTCACTATTAATAAAATATTTGTGCAAAATTGATATTTTTTCATAAATTGTGCTGAGGTGTCCTCTCATTTATGATTAATTTCATAATGGCATATTTATATATCTAAACTTACAGGAGAAGAATATTTCAATATTTTCACATACATGAACTAATACTATTATCTTCCTTGAAAATAAAGACATTTCTTTTTGCTTTGTTGCCTATGAAAATCTCCTTGAGAACTATGAACTGAGGCAATTAGAAATCTTTAAAATACATGATCATTTTATTCTCGATCAAATCTAAAACTGAAACTAAAAATAAATTTAGTTTTTAGAATTGTAGTGTGTTTTGTGGAATATTTTATCTTCAAAGACAGTGACAATTAAAACCTTGATGTTGTAATTTTCGAGGAAAAATTGTTGAATTTTAAAATTACTTTTTAACATTATTTCAAGAAAATGTGTTTCAGAGAGTTAATGTTTAAGGTAAGTGTATGTAGGTGGTGAATATTACTAACAATTAAAGATATTAATTACAATATTTTATGTTACTGGTCCAAGGGGAATAATACTGCAAAGATACAAGGTTGTCATTTTATTAAAGTGGAAATGTCAAACGTGTATATAGCTTTATAATTATTTTTAAAACTTATGATAGAGGAAGAACAGATTTATACAGAAAGATGTAAAAATGAATGCTATGCTGACCATGAAATGAGTAATAGTTTTGAAATGAACAAGAACAACAAAGCTATAATATGAAGGTTAATAATTTATAAAATCAGTTTAAAACTCTGCCCAGGAGTATGTGTCCTTCCAGGAGTAGGACAGTGTGTTTGAACTGCTTTTGATAACACAAACCTGAAAAGTGACTAGATTAGATGGATTTTCTGTGGGGTTCAATTCCTAGATAACATATTGGCTACTATTTATATATTTTAATTTAAAGGTATCTCCGTGGTTTTTTTTTTTCATTCCCCCTCCTAATTTTAATTTCTGAATGACCCTCTCAGAATATCAAGATACAACCCACAAGTTCATGTTAAGCTTAAAGCCTTTTGAAAAATATGGGAACTATTTTAAGCCTGTTAAGATAATCTTGACTGCAATCTTTAAATGGAAGATTATAAATATATTTCACTGATTGAGTACTAAAGATGGCAGAATAATCGGATGTGTTTATAACCTAATTATTAAAAATAGTTCAAGAGAGTATGTAGACCTATATTCTCATTTTATCTCTGATAATATGAATCAGAAAATAAGAAACAACTACACATTGAGATATATAATTGTGCAATATTTCTATCTTTATATTGAAGAGAATAGTCTATGTGAAAAACAGTTTTTTTGAGTTTATTTTACAATAATGACATGAAAATAACATTGGAATCTGAAACAGAAAGGATGCAAGACTGGACAGATTCCTGAGATAAGAAAAAAAAATCTCTTCAAATGTCTTCATCATATATTTTGCCATAATAGACATGAAAAACAGTAATGATTTGTTACTCTTTATTTTACTTACAAGTTTCTTTTATTTATTAAAAATTTCCACCTCCTCCCCTCCTCCCATTTTCCTCCCACTCCCCCCATTCCCTCTCCCTGTCCTTCTCCAGTCCTAAGAGCAGTCAGGGTTCCCTGCCCTGTGGGAAGTCCAAGGTCCTCCCCCCTCCAACCAGGCCCAGGAAGGTGAGCATCCAAACAGACTAGGCTCCCACAAGGCCAGTCCATGCAGTAGAATCAAAACCCAGTGCCATTGTCCTTGGCTTCTCAGTCAGCCCTCATTGTAAGCCACATTCAGAGAGTCCAGTTCGATCACATGCTCCATCAGTCCCAGTCCAGCTGGCCTTGGTGAGCTCGCATTATATCAGTCCCATTGTCTCAGTGACAAAATCGTCGGGCAAAAGTTAAGAGCAAGGAGTAGGAGTGCATTGGGGGGAACAGGAGATGGGGAGAGAGAAGGGAGAAGGGGAGGATGGGGAGAGCTTGGAGGAATGGGATAATTGACATGGAGAAAGGGTGGATATGGGAACAGGGAAGAAGTTATCCTAACCAAGGGAGCCATTTTAGGGTTGGATAGAGTCTTGGCTCTAGAGGGGTTCCCAGGTGTCCAAAGGGATTTCCCCAACTAGGTCCGTGGGTAGCAGAGGAGAGGGTGCCTGAACTGGCCTTATCCTATAGCCATACTGATGATTATCTTGCATATCACAATAGAATCTTCATCCAGCGATGGATGGACATAGAGACAGAGATCCACACTGGAGCAATGAACTGAACTCTCAAGGTCCAAATGAGGAGCAGAAGGAGGGAGAACATGAGCAAAGAAGTCAGGACCGTGAGAGGTGCGTACCTATAAGTCTTTAATTTATGAGCCTTGGCGTGTGATGCTCTGATGAGTTTAGATTATATATTTCCTCCCTAAAATCATCTTAAGTTCAATGAATTCAAATGTTATTTGACATTACCAAATGATAATTAAAATGGAGACATTCTCTTCATTCTTAACTATTAAACTGTTACTTTAGATTTTTTTTCAAAGGAAGTAAAGGTACAGGGTCATAAGATCAAAAAGGTTTTCAAAAATTCTGATTATAATTTAATTCCTAAGAAAAATGGAAGGCTATTTAATCATTATTAATGATCAATTTAAAGTAGTACATCACAGCTAATATTAATTGGACTATAATTAAATGTCTCAAGATTTTATTTAGATTATGATTAAAATACCATAACAATTGGTACATTGTTATGGAGCATGGATGGAATGAATGATTGGAGGAATGAAAGAGGATGATGTGTTGATGATGTTAAGAACATTTGGAACCCACACATTTGTAGTGTGTTCTTTGAGTAGTTGTCAAAAATATATGTTTTAAAAAATTAGCTGTATTTGTTGTCTTTTATCAGTTAAGTGTTGACATCATTTGCATTAATTCAAAAATAATTTGAAATATTTTAACATTTTCTTGATCTATCTTAGTCCAGTTAGATATTAGCCTATAAAAGTAGTATATACATTGTTTCATTATAATTTGAATTACCTTCTTTTAAAGTATATTTATTTATTTGTTGGTTTATTCATTGAGACAGGTTCTCACTGTGTATTCCTGGTATATTTGTAGATAAAGGTGATCTTGATCTCACAGAGTTCTAACTCCTGATTTATGAGACTTAAGGTGTATAATACCACACATACCTATGTTATTTTGTGAGTAAGAGTATTCACTTTCATATATGTATGTGTACCACACTCATGATGGTTGCTAATAGAGATCAGAGAGTATGTCATATCTCCTGAAACTATAGTTTGGGATCAAAGCGAATTCTGGAATTGTTGTCAATGGTCACATTGGTGCTAGGAACCATACCGGGTTCCCTAGCTACAGTGGCATGTGTTTTAACTATGGAATCTTCTGTCCCTCCCTTGAATTAGCTTTGATAACAACCATAAATCAACTGCACTAATGTTGCATTTTCAGTTGAATCATTCCATATTCTCACCATTTCCCATTGTATTTTTATTCCCAATCACTGTTGTTCATATTTTATTTTGTGCTTTGGAGTACTAAGTTCATTATGATAGTTCTCTTCCTCATACATTGTAATTCATTCCTCATACATCTCATTTCTCAAAAATATCTCTTCCTCATACATTTTTATTACTCCTATAAATTATTAACTGTATAAGCAATCTTTTTTGACTGTTTCTGGTTATGCACTAGTTATGAAAAAATATGTTGGCAATTTTTGGTAACCCCATGTATTAAATTATAATTTATTCTAAATACATTTCATAATATATTTAATATATGTAATATTTTAAGATATAAATTGATTGGTAGTTTGTGATAGACAGGGACAGCAGCATAGGTGATCAGACTCTGAGAAAGTGAGATAGGGAAGCTGCATCCACTACTCCTCTGTCAGGCAGTGATGTGGTTGAGAGAGAGATGCCCCACTGACACCTCACCCTTACCCCTTACCTGCAACTCTTGCTGCCTGATGCAGGCAGAAAAATTGGCCCCAAGGTCAATAAAGCAGTAGAGCAGGTCCAGACCTTCACAGACTGCATCACTCAGGAGATCAGATCTTATGCCTTGCTGGGCAGCAGCACAGTAGAGTTAACCTTGTTGCCAGGGTGAGAATGAGAGCCCAGAGGGTTTGCGAGTGGGAGAGCTTCCCCTACCTCTCCCCTGCCATACAGTAATGTGGGCAAGGAAGAGGTACCCTCTCCACATTACCTTAACACCTGTGGCAAGTGGGAGAGCCACCTCTGAGATAATGAAAATGGGAGAAGAGGCTCTGTACCTCACTTGGGCAACAGAGTAAAGATGTCTCTGTTAGCTGGATGGAGGTAAGTTGATGCTGAGAACAGGAAAGAGGGAGAGCTGGCCTTAACACCTTCATCTGCCATGAGATGATGAGGGTGAATGAAAGAATCCCTCACCCTTTTGCCCCTATCTTCCTGGAAGACAGGAGATCTGGCCTTGTTGGAATTAGAGTAGGAGAACCCTCCCTTCCTCTCACCAACTGCAGTACTTGGAAGGGAGGTTTTTGAACCTTGCTAAGCAAGAAAATAGAGCTGGATTTGGTGGTGTGGCTATGGGTGACACAGAACTGAGGGCTTGAGAAATGAACAGGAGAAATGTCCCATTCCTTTCTGGTTGCTCCAAAGGGTTAGCTAGCTGAGGTGATACTGAAGAGCCTATGCTGGTGATGAGGGAGAGCAGGGGAGCGATCAAATCCATCAAACACCCAGATATGAAACCAGGGCTCTGAGTTGGCCCAATCTAACATCTCCCCCATCTATCATATGCTGGAGCAAGTGAAGGGGACAGTCTTGCAGAACCAAAGACACAGTATCTGCATGACACAGCAAAATGTCCAAGAAGAGTCCCAATGAAGGGTAAGCAGAAGACAGAGACCTAGGACCAGACCAAACTCATTGCAGTATGGACGTTGGGATATACTGTGTGACTTACTATGTTACACTGCAACTCTCACAATGAGAGTTTTTCTCTTTTATTCTTAATTTTATTTTATTTGCTTTGTTTGAAAGCTTTCACTGGCAGAGGTCAGGTGCAAAGGGACAGGAAGATAAAAGGGGTCGGGATGCTTGATGTGAAATTCACAAAGAATCAATAGTATTGTGGGGTAAAAGGAACAACTGTAGCAGGAAACCAACCAGTCACTGACTCTGAATCCAGAGCCTATGAAATAACACACCTTGGATCTCAGATCCGGATCCCAAGACTAAATTCAAGTGCCCTGATTCTGAAACTAGTGTCAAAGAAACACACTTTGTCCCTACAATCAGAGCCAGTAAAAGAAATATGTCCTGGTCCTAATATCAGAGTCAAAAAGCTAAAAAGAACCAGGGAAAGATACAGTTTGGCCGTAAAATGACAGTCATCTTTGACCCTGACCAGTTGCCTAAATGAACCGACCAATCCCTGGGCAGGAAACCCACCAATTACTGAGCAGTCTGACTGAACCCAGAGCCAGTGAAAGAAACACACTCTGGATTTGAGACCTGAGCCAGGGAAATTTAAAAAAAAAAAATCTTTATCCCTGAGCCAAGGACCAAAGAAACATGCCTTGACTCTGAAACTTGTGTCAAAGAAATACACTTTGTCTTTAGAATCAGAGCCAGTGAAAGAAATATGCTCTGGTCCTAAAATTAGAGTCAAAAAGGTAACAACGACCAGTGAAAGAAATACAATTTGGCCATAAAGTCAAAGTCATCTCTGCCCCTGACCAACTAAACTGATCAATCCCTGAGCAGGGAAAAACTAACCAGTCCCTGTTCTTCCTGGAAAAAAACTCCATGCCTAAGAAGCTAAGCCTCTCTGCCCATTAAGTTAGAAGCCACCATTTTTCCCTCCCTGACAGAGGCAGTTACTCTCCTGGACTCCTCCTTCGCAAATAAACCACTTTCTCAAAAGAGTCTTGGGTGACAATCTTCATTCGCCAGTGCAGAATAGAACTGGCTAGGACGTCCCTAAGGGAATGAGCTGTAAAATCTTGTGGAGATGCTCCATTAAAGGACCTCATAAAGGCAGATCAGAACAGAAGAACCATGCTAGGCTGCTGCTTAAGGGGAGCTAAGCAAGGTGGAGCAGAAAAAAATAACTTTTCATTGTAGCCAGAGGAGATAGCTACATTTCTGCAAGGGCTTCTGGTAGCAGAGTGTTGTCACAGGAAGAAACATCTTGGTGGGGAGAGAAGCTGAAAGCTCTGATATTATGTTCCCTTAAGGGAACAAAACAGAATTCAGCTGTAGTGGCTCTCCGGAAGAAGATCATGATTGTTATATCCTACCAGGAGACCATTCCCCACTCCCCAGCTTCAAGTAGCCTGACTTCACAATAGTCAGTTCATGTGTCTTCCAGGGCTGAGCTATCCTATTGTGGATCCATCCTCCAGAGTTGTCCTATTGTGGTTCTAAGTATAGCCTGGCTTCCTCCATAAGTCAGGATATCTCGTCAACTCTATAACTGTAGCACATTCCCCTTCCAGTATATTACTTTATCATAAATACACTTGAAATTTTCTTCATATTTTAGACATCTCTAATTTTTCAATTTATGTTTTGCCTAATACAGACTTCTAGATGCCAGCTGTATTACTATTCCATCAAAAACTATAATCAGAAATGTAGTGGGAGCTGCGGGCTGTGTACCTGTTGCCTGGCTCCCAGCCACCGGCTAGCTTTACCCGAAATAACAACACACAAATTGTGTTCATTTAAACACTGCCTGGCCCATTAGCTCTAGCTTCTTACTGGCTAATTCTTAAATCTTGATTACCCATTTCTCTTAATGTGTGTAGCACCCCAAAGTGCGCTTACCGGGAAGATTCTAGCCTGGGTCAGAGCTTCATCGTGTCTGCCCCAGAAAGAGGAGGAAATGGCGTCTGATCTCACTTCCCTTCTTTCCCAGCATTCTATTCTGTTTACTCTGCCTATCTAATTTTCTCCTATAAGGGCCAAGGCAGTTTCTTTATTTAACTAATGACCTTCTTCCATCACAGAAAGGCCTACTTTAAAAAAAGAATAGCTTTCTAAGAAACTATCATTTTCATAGATTTCAGCTTTGAACTCTGAACAAAATATAAAAATCAATGTGCCTGAAAAGAGCCAAAGAATGAGCTAATGCTGTAAGACTGTGGAGTACTCTCTTATTTGTATCCAGTGAATGATGTTCCTATTTTTGGTAAAGAATGACATTGCAGCTACAGGACAAAATGTACAGCTTCAAGTAGCAGGTCACCAACCTTCTATCTAAGAGGATACAGGTACTAGCCTTGGGCCACAAAGCTATATGGATTAATGGAGGTAACCTACTAAATAAGGAACCAATAAGAAAAATGGTAAGATTGTTGCACAATGTGTGATGAAATTTTTAGTAGAGCTTAAACCATGCTGGCAGGTGAAGTGGCTTTGTGCAGCCACCAAATGTCTGAGACACAGTTATTTGTATAAAGTGGAACAATTTGAATCTAAGGGGTTGATAGCCAAAGCATAAACCTCAAAATAAATGGGAGAGTATATAACATCTTCATATATTGGTATCTCTATAATCTAAAAAAATATATAAATAAAAGGTAATGTGGGAGGGTAAATATTTTGTAGAAAAAAAAACAAACAAACTTTTCACTGTGTCTTATTGAGTGTTCAATTGCTATGCTGGTTTCAAACCCAAATATCATCACAAAAAAATATAGGAAGAAAAAATTAGGAAAAAATAAGCTGCAAAAAATATCAAACAGGGCTGGAAAGATGACTCCAAGATTAAGAGCCCTGGCTATTTTTCCAGAGGTCCTGAGTTCAATTTCCAGCAACCACATTCTGTCTCACAACCATATATAATAAGATCTAGTGTCCTCCTGTTCTGGCTTGAAGGCATATATGCAGACAGAGCACTGTAAACATAATAAATAAATAAATATTTTTAAAAAAATCAGACTACAAAGTACAACTCTGACTAATATTTAAAGCAAATGAGAAACATATTAGTTAATTTCTAAAGATATTTTAAAATGAACAAAAAACAAAAACTAGAAAATTAACTATATTTGAGAAATTTAAATTGACATTAAAATAAAATTTTCTGAAATTGCTCAATGTTTAATTTAATTAGCAGAGTAAGTAGAGAAAAGAGCACAATAACTTTTAAACTAATATTAAATTTAAAGTATTGATTAATATTATATTAAATAAAATATTGATTAGTATTAAATTATACTTGTGTTAGTAAATAATTCCTACAATTTCTCAGCAAGTTCTATTGAACATTGTCTCTAGAAACAATAAATAAAATAAGAATCCTGGCAAAATGGATAATTGGTAAAGGCATAGCTGCTGATTCTGAAATATGCACTCTATCCCGGAACAGTCTTAAGAGTAGAAATAAATGTTTCCACAAAATTGTCCTGTGACCTTCCATACACAAGCTGTGGCATGCATGTGCTTCTCTTGAGACACCACAAAGAAAAATTAATATTAAAAATTTTAAAGATAATTATATATTCCACAAAGTAAAAATACACTAAAAATTTCAAATTAAAAATAAAAACAAAATAATAGCAAAATACAAGATCTAAGTCTCAACAAATTTGTCAAAATTACAACTTAAAATTTCATGGGTATAGCTTCTTATATTATTAGAAGAATGATATCAGAGACAGTCTGTGATTCTCTGACTCTTGTTTTATTGCTCCTTACTCTACAATGTTCCATGAGCTTTAGACTTGGAAGTGTTTTGTAAGTGCATTCACTGGGACTAGGTTTCAGACCTTCGACATTTTGATTAATGACTAGATGTGGTATTCTGTAACTGCCTTTGCCTATTACAAAGAAAAGTCCCCCTCATGAGAGGAAAAGGATTTACTTATCTGTAGTTATACAGGCAAATTGTTATAGATTGTTGTTGGCAAGTATGGTGGAAGTATACCAGGGACTTAACAGTTGTGAGCTCTTCTCCAATAGCCATGACTTTCTTAGCAGTAAGTAGCTAAGTGTTTTTTTCTAGTATCAAACATATTTTCCCTTTTGGTGAGTTCAAGTGCTATTAGAGAACTATTGGTTGCTACCAAGCTATTAAAGCTACTGTCTCACCCTTAGAATTATTGCGCCATGCTAGCTGTTGATGTGATTTATAGATATCATAGTTAGTTAGGACTGCTACTTTCCTCCCTCCTTCAGAAGAGTGCATGGTGATTTATGGTATCATGAAGGTAAGTGTTCAAATGTGATCTGAATGACGAATACACCAAGAACATGATACAGGTCTCAGCCCTACAAAAAACTATAGGCAACTGGGAGTGGAAAAGAAGATTTTTCTAAAGAAAGATAATATTAATTATTTATTCAGTGCCAAATAACAGGCCAGGAAAACATACATAGCAATAAGATTATAGGGATTGAATAGGTCGTGTTTAAGAATATATATATAAAGTACATATATACATATACAAGCAATAGCAATGACCAAAAGATAGGACATGGATTTTAAATTGAATTAGAGTGGAGAGGTCTATATGTTAAGGTTTGGAAGGGGAATAGGGAAAGAAGAAATGTAATTATATTATATTCTCAAAACTATAATTCCCATTTAATGGCAAGTTAAAATAAAATTGTTAAAGATATAGTAAAGTTTCACATTATCAGATATTTAAAACTTTAGAAGTATAAAATAAGGCATTTAACACTGAAAACAATGGCTGCCAAATATGCAACAATAAAATAAATAATTAAGAAAAAATTTAAAGTAAATAGTTGAAATAATACTTACTAAGTAACTATATCAGTAATTATTAATTATGTTAGGATTGGAATGTACATTAAATGACTTTGAAAAATGTAATCTCACACAATTTTTCACAGTTATTGCTTATCAATTATGTGTCATTTGTTATATTTGTAATAAAAATATTGTCATTGAAATAGGAAGGGAAAATTAAGAGAGAGAAACAGGTAGGCAATTGATGTGGGATTCTGCTCTATATGTAGTGAATATTATTATCATTGGTTAATAAAGAAGCTATTTTAGTCGAAGATAAGGCAGAATATAACAAGGCAGGAATTTCAAGCAGAGATAGAGAAGGGAAGCAGGTGGATTCAGAGAGATACCGTCTAGCTGTTGGAGAAAAAAGATGCCAGAAACTTGCCAGTTAGCCACAGCCTTAGAAATGGGTTAAAGATTTAGAACTGGCTTTGTGGGAGACTAGGCAGTTTCGTGGATGCTCACCTTACTAGACCTGGATGGAGGTGGATGGTCCTTGGACTTCCCACAAGGCTGGGAAACTTGATTGCTCTTTGGGCTAACAAGGGAGGGGGACTTGATTGGGGGATGGGGAGGGAAATGGGAGGCGGGGGCGGGGAAGAGTCAGAAATCTTTAATAAATAAATAAATAATTTAAATTAAAAAAAAAAAGAGCTAGATAGGCATATGCCTGAGCCAAACAGTGCTGTAATTAGTATACTTTTTGTGTGATTTCTGGTCTGGGTGGCCAGAAAACCAAAGAACATTCTCCACCTCCAGGCAATTCTGGTATGTTCCATGTCTACCATGAACCCAGATTAGTACATATGAAAACTTTCATCTAAGAAGTTTCTTTTTAGAACAGAAAGTGATTAACACAAAGACCTACAATTTTTCAAGGCAAAGGTTCAGGGATCGTTGCTGAAAAGGGCTCATAAAGATTGGAGGAGCCAAGACAGTGGATGACTCCAAAGGAATTGATATTTTCTGTACAACAGGAAAACTGGACATTTGAACTCTCAGCAATTGAGACAGAACACAGAAGCCCAATTTGAGTTCAAGACAAAGTAAATTCAGATTGGTTGAGGGGAGGTATGCAAGATGTCCTACCCATTGCTAAGGAGATGTTGACAAGAAACACCAGTTTGGACAGGGAGAATGAACTCTTTTTAAGATTGGAGCTCTGGTGGATTGAACACATTTCAATGAAGATCACATACCTGAGAGCACATGAGCAGCACAAACTGTACTTGTTATTAAAAACAAAAGTTATGGCACACTGTTAGGTGAGTAGGAAGAAGGAATGGACACAAGAGAAGTAGGTGAATGAATGAATATGATCCAAATATATTTTTAAAAATTCAAAAAGATGTTAGTAAAATATGAGTGCTGTACTTTGAATGTATCTGATCCCCAAAGCATGTAGGTTGGAGTACACACCTTTAATCTTGGCCACACCTTTTATTTGAAATGTGTCACTCTGGGGGTGGACTTTGAGGTCTTTTTCTCAAGATTCACCCTGTGTGATAGTCAGTAGATGTAGGACTCTCATCTCCAGCATCTCATCTGAATTCATGCTGCCATGCTCCATGCCATGATAACTAATCCTCTAAACTGTAAATGATCTAACACAGTTGAATGTTTCCTTTACAGAGTTGTCACGGTCATGGGGTCGCTTCGCAGCAAACCAAAACAAGGACAAACAGAAAACAGAGAAACAAACCAGAAAGTGATTCTTTCAAACGACATATTAGACATACTTTAAATTAAGGTTGCCATTTTGATCAAACCAGTATACAGAATAAATTGCCTTCATGGTACATAAATTATTCTATGTAATGGAAAAGATCACAGAGTTCACATGAACACTTGTTTATAAGATAAGATTCCAAACACAGCCATTCTCCTAAGATGCATGCATTCTGAGGAACACTATTCCAATTGAATTTGCAGTTCTCTCCTATACCATCCTCTGTTATATTTTGTCACAAAATTGTAGGTTCAGGAAAGTAGTCATTTTATGCTTTGTTCTTATGTTGCACTAAATCTACATCACTGAAAGTAACTGATTAGAGGGAAAAAATTCAGATTCACCTTTTAGACATAGAATTATAACTGAGCTATTGAGCTATTTACTTTCATTCATGCAAATGGAATATGAGATATATGGTATCTGCTAGACCTTAGGTGAGAGGTAGATTAAGCAATGCATCAGGCATTGGTATAGATGTCATGCCCTTACCTTGATCATCTAAAGGCTCATGTCACCAGGAATAAGTAAGTTAAATAGATAGAGTAGGGTTATTTGTTCGAGGTGAATTCTTGCTTTGACAAGTCCTACTAAATCCGGTGGCAATACAATCACTTTCGTCTAAATTTCTTGAAATGAAGCCAATTTAAATTAAGACATGTAAGAGGCATCAGAACCCTTCAATTCATGTGCTTTCTCTATCTCTCATATTTGCTGTCACCCTCTGTGCATCCATGTATGCATATTTAATTTATTTTATTTGTTTATAGTTTAGTGTTTCAGTTATGCAGATAAAAGTTATATGCAGTGACACTGATGTTTTCTTTTGGATGAAATGTCAAGGGATTTTTTTTTTTTTGTCTACGTAAACTATTTGCTTGTGCTATGTTGGTTTTCTTAGCAACTTTTAGCCATCATCCATATCTGGCCTATTTGCCATGTAGAAGCCAGCCTTTAATGCTTTATCAATACCTATTTTGTCTTTTGAAATTTACTCTTGAAAAATAATTCTGTGTCAGCATACACATCAATGCATATGTACACCACATACTATGTCACAAGCACATGTTAGAAAAAGAAATTTCTTTTCTTAGACTATAAGAATGAGTTCTTTAAGATTCTTCAAATAATGCTAAATAAAATGCTAATACTTACAATTAGTCATATTGTAAAAACCTATATCACATTTCTCACATATTGGAAATTAGGTTCTAAATCAGGAGTTATATTTTAATTTTTAATTAATGTGAAATATGATAAAATTTATATTTAATCAAAATGTATTATTTCCATGAATGAAATTCTCAAATAATAAGTTAAAAAAGAAGCAATGGTCATATCAAGAGTTGTGAAAAAGATATAATATTAGGCCATACTTTGTAGTTTTCTAAAAACAGTTTAGATAAAGTGGTCCATATACCTCATCCCAGCAATTAGGACGTAATACAGGAGGATCTGGAGCTCAAGGTCACCTTCCAAACATAGTAAATCTGAGATCAACATGAGACCCAAAACAACAACAATCTACCTCTAAAGTTAGAGGTAAATTAGTTAGAAAATATAAATGATATTTATCTACAATTTAAAAAGTGCTAACATGGCAGAGACCTTCTTAAAAAAAAAAAAACTAAGTTTTTCCTTGGTTGCCCTTGCAAAAGAAGGAAAATAGAAATGAGAGAAGGGGAAAACCAGCTTTGCTTTGTTGTTAACATTGAAGTATTAGGAAATAGATTTTCAACAGTAATTTCTATAAGGATGTCAAATACCAATAACTGTCATGAATTTCGACAATATCTGCTAATGAAAATCACAGTAATGCAGCACAAATAATAAAAACTAAGAGACAGATATTGAGATTCAGCTCAAAAATCAGAAAATCAAGGCAAGCAAGCCACTAGAGAAGTCTTACCTCTACCGAGGACGGATAACCACAGATTAAGCAGACTAAAGCAGACTGAGCCTCTCTTCCCATTTTATATTCCCCCTAGTACTGGGATTAAAGGTATGAGGCACCACCACTTGGATATATTTCAACATTGATCTTTGTTGTCCAGGGTGGCCTTTCACTCACAGTGCTCCATCTGTCTCTGTCTCCCATATCCTGGGATTAAAGGTGTGGGCCACCACTGTCTGACCTCTAGTGACTTAGCTTTGCCCTTCTGATTTTAGGCAAGCTTTATTTATTAAAACATAAATAAAATATCATTATACATTAGTGAAAGTTAACGTGTGACATCAGAAGTTAAGATAGCTTAAGGAAAAATAAACTAAGACAAACAAGGAGAGAAGAGGCCACACTATGGGAATGCTGCAAATATGAGTTCAATATAGTTATATGCATTTGATGAGTACAAATAAAGCATATCATAGATATAAATAGCTTGTTTATTGATGAAAATATAATAAGAAACAATTAATTTTCTGTTATCCTGACTCTAAACTTCTATGACAGAGCAAATGTGGAGTGCAGCCAAAATAAATACAGCCCTGGAAGAACCAAGCAGAGGTTGTCCTTACCAGATGTCAAAACACAGAAGAGTCATAGTTAATTAGGTCTGTTTGGCAGCAAGTAGCACATTTCCATCCAAAGCTCATTCCGCAGTCCTGATACAGCACAAAGAGTTTGACTTGGACATGTGGTTCTTCAAGTGGTTAGTATTTTAGAATGCTTCTGGCTAGACTTATTGTCATAGCTTGGAACTAACTTAATAAGTAGACTCTGTCTGAAAAGAGTGTAAGCCATGGTACTCACAGTTCTGGGGCCACATCCTAACAGCAGGAAGCTTAGAAGCCTCTTCTAGAAACTGTTGTTTTGAACTACTAGGATGAAACTCTTTGGTAGGGTCAGAAGGGAAGTGAGATATGGAGATAATTTTCAATGCTATGGGAATAATACTTCAGAATTAACTGCTGATGTACGGACTGCAACTGTAAGAAGCCTAGATTATAAACAATGTGTGAATAGAATGAAATGTTGATTGTACTGATACTGTCCCTTAAGTAATCACTTGGCAAACAGGAAAGCTGAATCCATATGTATTATCAAATATTTAAAAAATTCAGCTAATTTGCAGGTAATATAAGATATATAGAAATGTTAAAAGTCACAAAAATTCCCAACTCTCAGCTGTTTTAAGACATTGATGAGTTAAAAAAATTAGACATAAACAACACCATAGATATTAAAACTTGGTATAAAAAGGAGCCAAGACCATTGTCTTTGCATTTGAGTAGGTCATTTGTTAGGTTTAAACAGAATATAGAAAGATACCTCTCACTACAGGCACATGGAACCCTTTATGGAATTTCAGAGACACAGTATTACAACTTTTAAAAAGTTTTTGCTTTATAATGAAAAAAATCTTCAATATAGTATTAAATAAAGGTAAAATTTGGAAACAGAGAGAGTAACATGAGTTTATGCTTACTTTAGGCAGCATGAAAATTATTTATAGTTGATTTTAGTTTAAAAATTGTCATGTAGCTGAACAGTGGTATCATACCTTTAATCCCAGCACTCAGGAGGCAGAGGCAGGCAAATTTTTGTGAGTTTGAGATCAGCCTGGTCTACAAGAGCTATTTCCAAAACAGGCTCTAAAACTACAGTGAAACCCTATCTTGAAACACCCCCCCCCCAAAAAATGGCATGTAATGTAGAACATACGAAGGTAGTCAATATTTTATCATTTTCAAGGCAAAGAAATGGCAAATATGTTCAGAATGTATGCATCATATTTTGTTACACACTTTATTTACGTAGCAGCAATTAACCTGTTTTTGATCACATTTTACCATTTAACACTTAGTAATTTCCTGGCTTTTTAAAAACATTTCCAGAATATATAAAGTCATGTATATGAAATCTAACAATCTTGCCCTAACCATACATTAGGTTTCTTCACATTTAAGGATAGTCATAAAGGAATAAAGACTATATTTTTTTTGCAAAATTTATAAAAATGAGGAATTTGCTCAACAGTATGCTACTTTTTCTATTATTTCCTATTCTATTTTAATTATATAAAACTAAATTCTTTATAAAGAATGATACTGTAATTGTTACACAGATATGTTCAGTAGCAAAATTATTTGGGTGAAATATTCAATATTTCTTGATTTACGAAATACCAAAAAATCTGTCAAATTGATATCACAACCCCAAGGCCATTGTGCTATTCTAGTCTTTCTACAACAAAAGCATATTGAGAACAAATTTTACTTCATTAAAAAATAAACAAACCTCAGGAAGACAGTGGGTTCCACTAGCAATGAACTACTTTCTCTTAACTCAGAGTTGCATCTATTATCTATTCTTAGCATACCACTGTTGTGTTGTCTGTGGATTGTTTGGTGAACAAAGACTCTGGGATAAGAACAAGGGAGGAGAGGAAATGAGAAATGTGGGGATGTATTTACATACAATGAAAAGAAAACTATACCAGAGAGAGAGAGAGAGAGAGAGAGAGAGAGAGAGAGAGAGAGAGAGAGAGAGAGAGAAAGTGTATTAATTTAACTTTAACTTGCCTTAAGACAATACCAGCCAGAGCCATAGTTAGGAAGTAGTATTTGTATTTATGGTGAGAACCCATCAAGAGCAAACTATGAAAGAACCTATGAATTCATAGACGCCTACACATGAGAACCATACAAACATTATGTTACTTCACAGTTCTCCCAAGTTTTGAGAATGTTAAAATTTCTTCTGGAACATTATTCAGACTTTAGAGAAAAAACTGGAGAGTTAGAGCAAACTAGACAATTAACCTTTGACTTTAAACATGACAGAATCATGAGAGTGATAATTCGAGACCTTAGTAGCTCAAGAAAACATTTTTTTTTTAATTTTCTTTTTCTAGTAAGACTGTTTAGACAAATGTGTTACTGTTAGAAAAAAATAAGCCAATGTTCTTTGTTACAGGGACTAATAACTTCCTCATGGAAGAGGGAAAAAAGGGACAATGTCAACAACCAGAGATGCTGGGAGTCAGGTAGAAAGCAAACTCCAGGGTGTCTCCTTTTGTCCTGGTAGGACTTATTTACGTATCTACCCTTTTTTATTTATCACATAGGATGCTCAATGGGAGCCAGAGTTCTTTGCTCAGGCCTTGTTGACCCAGCCTCAGGATGACTCAGCAACTGGACTGTGCCTGCCTTAGGTTGGCCTTCCAAACAAGTTCTTACCCATCTTTTGACTATCACCTCTCAAAAAGCATTCAGTCCTGGAGAACTGTCAGGGCAGGGGTTCTAGGTAGTAGTCTTCTGAATTACAATAACCAGGCATGCATAATCTCCTGTGGAAGACTGCAAGAAGGATGCCTAAGAGCCATGATTACCTGAAGAGTTGCCTTAAGTGCTGTCTACTAGTGTCAGATCTACTGCATGAGATATTTAAAAAGAAAAAGAGTTAGTAAAACCACCCAACCAATTAATGCGTATGTGAGCAATCAGGAGAGATCCAATTGTCTTTTTATATTATGCCAAACTCTTTCAAAAAATGAGAAGTTAAAGGCCATAATCTCTGTCCTTAATAAATCAATTTGTTAGGGGCCAACATGAGCAAGAACTGGTAGTACATATGCTACCTATCCTGGGTCATTCCCTCCTTGGTGGAAGTGGGCTGATCCATGGCTGTAAATACATCTCTTACTGGAATGCACATTGGTGCTGTGGCAATCTGAGGAAAAACACAAGCATACACTCTCCCATAAGTTAGCAAGCAGGCTGGCAGCTGCATTTGGAGGGATATAGAATCTCTCTATCTCACCAGGGGCATGGGTGTGTTCCTTGGCAGGGATTCACAGTGCTTATAATCTGGACTGAGCTCCTTATCATCAAAACTGAGGAAGTTCATATGGAAAAGGACCTCTGTTAAGACCAGATGAGGATATCTCCTAGCCTCTAGTCCTGGCCAAAAGCCTGTTAGGAGCTCTGTTGGTCCTCTCCACAATGGCTTGTCCCTGTGAATTGTAGGGTATGTCAGTGGTATGGAAAATCTTCTAAGTGCCCAGAAAGTCATGGAATTGCTGAGAGGAATAGGCAGGAATATGCAAACACATAGACATATAAATACTTATAAATAATTAAAAATAATATGAATTGTAGTGATAAGAGCAGTGGTGGGCTGCGGCCTGGCTCCCTCATGGCTAACTTTATACCCGGAATAACAACACATAAATTGTATTCTTTTAAATACTGCTTGGCCCATTAGCTCTATCTTCTTACTGGCTAACTTTCACATCTTGATTAACCCATTTCTAATAATGTGTGTAGTACCATGAGGTGGTGGTTTACCAAGAAGGATCTTAACTTGCTTTCATCTTGGAGAGGAGAGCTATAGTGTCTGCCTCATTGCTTTCTTTTCAGCATTTTGTTCTGTCTACCTACCTAATTTTCTGTCCTATCAAAGGGCCAACACATTTTCTTTGTTAACCAATGAAAGTAACGCATAGACAGATGATCCTCCTCCATCCATGAATACGTTAAAATGGAATAATATTCTACTGAATCAATATGCCACATCTATTATCATCTATTATTTACCTATCTATATCTGTCTACCATCACCAATCTATCTATATATCTATCATCTATCTATTTTCTATCATTTATATATCTATTTTATTGACCTACTTTTGACCTATCAGTTTGTCAATATATATTTAAGTTGATTAGCCAAATAAAGGTATTAAAGAATCAATAAAAAGTGAGAGAAAAATAGAAATTTGTGGAGATAACTGAGCTTTGACAACAGTCTCTAGATTTTTGCTTTTCTTCTGTCCCACACCAGGTGGCTCATCAGATATGAGACAGAACTCTGGAATTTTCTTCTAACAATTTGCTTTCATTTAGAGAAGGAGAGAGCCATACTTCAACTCCAAAGCCAGCTTTGATTTTTAATTGAATTGGGACAACAACTTTTCTGAGAATTAAAGACATAGGTGTTTAGGTAGTGAAATCTAATATGTGATAGGTGCCACTGCACAATTCTCTAACCTTTTATTGGAATTTGAAAAGGCCAGTATGATGTGAGGTGTGGGAGCAGAAGAGGGGGCTTCCTGGGACTGTATCTTTATTAGATATGTAGGGAGCCATGCTAAGATCTTGTTTTATGGCAAATGATTGTCTATTAGTTTGATATTATATCCAAAATTAAGGTTTCTGATAAACCATTTAGTTCTGGGATGATGTGGAATTCCTCCTTTCTGTATGTTGTGATTACCTCTGGTGAATAAAGAAACTGTCTTGGCCTGTTGATAGGTCAGAACGTAGATAGTCAGGGAAACTTAAGCTGAATGGTTGGAGAAAAGAGGCAAATTTAAGGAGTGCAGTAAGAGAAGTGGGATGCATCCTACCGCCCAGCTAGCTTATACCCAAAATAACCTCACAGAAACTGTATTCATTCAAATACTGCCTGGCCCATTATCACTAGCTTCTTATTGGCTAACCCTCACATATTAGTTTAACTCATCTCCATTAATGTGTATCGCCACTTGACTGTGGCTTACTGGCATGAGACTAACCAGCATCCGTCTTGGGTAGGAGAACCATGGCATCTGCCTGTCTCTGCTTTCTTCCTCCCCGAATTCTGTTCTGTCTTTTCTGCCTACCTGAGTTCTGGCCATCAACTAGACCAAGGCAGTTTCTTTAATAACCAATGATAGCAACACAAATACAGAAGGGCCTCCTACACAAAAAAAAAGAAGCCTTGGAGGCCATTGGAGACATATACTAGGAACTTTGCCCAGTAAACCACAGCCATGTGACAACACACAGATTACTAGAAATAGGTTAAATTAAGATATGCATTATCCAATAAGAAGCTAGAGATAACGGGCCAAGCAATGTTTAATTAATACAATTTCTATGTAATTATTTTGGGGCTGAGCAGGCAGGAACCAAAAAGTGGCCATGTTACAACAAATTGGCACCCACGTGGCCAACTAAAATCCACATAAAACCTAAAAAATCTTGGAAAGGAATTCTAGACACTGAAAAACAGACTTTAGCCACATTTATTTTCTTTAATGGGCTTTTCTTGCTGGTGACATGCTGTAGCTCCTTTAAGAGAGGTTTTCCTAATTCAGCAGTAGCAGGAAAAAAGCCATGGTTTTGAAATGCTGGCTTACTGAGCCATATGTCAGCATGAACTCTGATTCTTTTGGAGGTCTGGATATGTAGCATTTAAATGGGTTTTGTGAGCAGAGCGTTAAAACTGCTTAATGCCTTGACATAGACTCAGTGCATACTGAGAATTGGGGCAATGTCCACAGCTTACAGAAGTGGTAAACAGACTTCCACCATGTTGGACTATGAAGAGCAAGCAGGCAGGGCCATATTTACTCTAGTAATGATCCAGCTTAAGTTTTTAAGAAGCACTTAGCATTTTAAGAAGCCGTCCTGATCAGTAAAGAATTACAGATATACAATAATGACAAATTCAGATGGAAAAGACCTCTAAATGGGTCACAGTGTTGGTTAAATGTACATAGGCTTGAGGAGAATAGAAAAGAGTATAGAGAGTTGAAAAATAAGTAAATTATTCAAAAATGAAACAAAGTCTTTAAAGAGACAGAGTACAGACAGTCATAGATTAAAAAAAGTAAAGAAAAATTGAGCCATGAAAAGTTGGAAAATACACAGAAAGTCTGGGCTATATATATATTATTGTGTTCTCTTTGAAATTTTTGACTGTAAAGGAGCTAAGTAAACAACATATACACTTTAAAGGTATCTTGGTTTCAAAATTTGAGTCTAATGATATGTTGCTTTGGAAAAAACGTTCTTTTGTTTCCATAGAAAATGAGAACCTATGGAGTTATTCTAAACTAATGTGATTTGATGAACTAAAACCCCTGAAAGGTTGCCTTGAACACACTTCAAAAAATTACTTTACTCAATAAACAGCAGGAAGCAGTTGGAGAGATTTATGCTAAAATTCCCTAAATAATTGTTTATAAATATTTGTTTATATTTAAAGGGGGTATGCTATAGAGATTTGCATTGGTCTAGATTTTGGTCTAATG
>NW_026068008.1:6572625-6576593 GCF_014885135.2 Alexandromys fortis
TAGGAGCTTAAGATTTTTTATTATAGTGAAACATATATATCCTTGGAGCACCACTCTACTTCAAGAAGATGATGGGCACTGAAGAGGCTTTTTATAGAGTTTGTTAGCTATTTGGGCAAGAAACCACTCTTGTGTGGACTGCTTGATGGTATGTTGGGTGAACTGGATAGGCAGGACACACAAAGAAATGACAGCTGAACTTGCCTTAAGGTGAAACTGTCCTTCAGTGTTCATGCTCCATGAAAAAATCTGCCAGACATTCTGCAGGACACAGAAGAAAGCAATTGATGGACTTTGCCATTATAAGCAGAATATATCTTTAAATTTCCTACTTCTTGGGAAAGTCTGCTGGATGCTATGGTCCTGTAGGCTGAACATGGATGTTCCAAAGATACAGAAGACCTTTGAATGATTGTCCAGGTGGCAAGATGTTTCTGTTATTTCTAGACTTTTGGAAGTTGCTTAAAATATACTTCCTGTTTACTTCCATAATATCTTTCTAGAGTCTTTGGTGGAGTTGAAGAGTAGATAGTAATAATATAGTTTCCTTAGTTACGATAAAAGATAAAATACATATAAATATTGTAACTTATGATTCTTACTTGATACCTGTTTTGTTACATGTTATTTTACTATGTTAAAGTTAAAATTTTCCTTTTTTATTTAAACATAAATGGGGAGGTGATGTGGGATTCCCCTCTGTGAATTTCATGATGAATAAAGAAAGTGCCTTGGCCTGTTGATAGGGCAAGACTTAGGTAAGTAGGGAAAACTAAGCTGAATGCTGGGAGAAAAGGGACAGAGTCAGGAAAAAGCCATGTAGCCCAGTGAAGACAGACACTGGGAACTTTACCCAGTAAGTCACAGCCACATGGCAATATACAGATTACTAGAAATTGGTTACATTAAGATATGTGTTAGCAAGGCCAATGAACACAGACCCGTGGAGTCAGGCAGATTTACAGCAGACTCATTTATTTAACAACAGAAAAACTTATATACCCTCCCAGCAACCAGGAGTTCTCATCCATTGGCAGTCGACAACTAATGCTTCTTTCTTATTGGCTAAGGATAATCAGGATGTATGACAGCTAATGTTGCTAGGCCCTCAGGAAACATAGCTTGGTTGCTACTTATTGGCTAGGCATGGTCAGGACCTCGACAGCATCCGGCAATCTCCAGATTGGCTCCTTTTGTTCTGGTAGGCCTTATCTTGCTATAGCTCTTTAACTCTATCTTCATTTTTCATTAACAAGATCTTAGAAACAAGTATAAAACAAAACTAAGATTTTTACTTTCAAAGTCCATTCCTTGAACCAGGAAGATAGTTCAGTGGGGAAGGGTGAGTAAGGCCAGGCTCACAGTAGAAGGAAAAACTATTTTACATTTTAACTATGCTTATATGTGTATATCTGAGTTTAGGGTTTGTACACAGTAGTCCATGTAGGAAAGAAATGAGAATGGTATCCCCAACATGGGTGCTGAGAACCAAACTATAGTGCTCTGGAAGAGTGGTACATTCAATTAACTGCTCAGCTATCTCCAGTCCCAAACCAACACCAGTTCTTACAGTTTGTCCTCTCAAATCCATATCCATGTGTGCAATGATGAGAGTACACACACACACACACACACACACACACACACACACACAAAATGAATGAACGATAAATAGAAGATAAACAAATGTTTACAAAAAATAACTGCATTATTTAAAATTTCCTTTCCTGTGAGCCTTTTATTTATACTCATGAATTAACAATATCAATTTACTTTACAAAAGTTCATAATTTAATAAATATTCTCTATATGCAACATTTCAGTGTAATAATTATCCATGGAAATTAACACTAATGTTGGACAAAATAATTTATATGTATATCATAGATTTTTTTTCATTTTTTACATATATTTTAATACCCCTCAGTCATCATTTTCTCAATAAAAATATATATGAGTAAGATGACATTTTTTTGTGTAAAATGGTGCTGTCAGCCCTGAAGATAATTTATGCTCTTCAACTGCCAACTGTTTTATTATTTTTACATTCATTATTAATTAACACAAAAGATGTCTATTCCAGCAGATATTGGTTCATCACACAAATGATTTTATCATTAAACAAATGTACACTTATGCAAGGCATATTTGTAATCAAACTAAAATAAATGTAAATTTATCAAAGGGAAAAGAATTTGTAAGCTGTATTTCAAACTGATTCAGAATAACTTACATCAAATAACATAATAAAATATTTAGCAACCCCCAACAAAATTCAATGATTTATTTTCTTATATTTCCATTGATTAAATTACTAAACTATGTCATTTTATTGCAGACTTTAAAAATCTGTATTCAACCTCAAATAGTTTAATCAATATTCCTCCTATAACTGTACTTTAACCTAGTTATAGTAGGATCCCATTATTTGAAGATATATACTAAGTTCTTTGATCATATTGTGGCTAGAAATTTTGAGGATTAATATTTGATAAAGTGGGAAAATGATACAGACACAATACTGGAGTTAAAAAAAATCATTTAAGGAATGGCATTCTAATGTCTTGATCACTATACCACTGACAAAAAATTGGCACACACTATGTAACTAATCCTTATTTATGAGGTAGATTTGCTTACCTTGTCAAAAAGAAAAATGACTGCCTATATTATAACTCATAAACAATAAATAAGCACTAGCAGAAATTTCTTCTAACCAGGTATTTATCTAGAAGTTTGTGCTTGAAATCTTAGTGCAAATACTAAATATGAATTTGGAAGCTGAATCTCCTTTACACAAATATGCAGTTGAAATATCACCCTAAGAAAGAATGTCTTAGACATTCACATGATGAGACTCTGATGTTTTAGCTTTCCAATTATTGTTTGTTTTTCCATTTTCAAATCATGTTATTTTCTTACAAAATACCAAGTATGCAAAAAATTCTCTGCCAAAGAGGATAACTTGCATTCTGTAGTTTGCAAAAATTGGACATTTTGCTTCATCTTTAAAGCCCCATAATTTGAAGCATTATTATTTTGCTAGTATTCTTCTTATTAACAATTTCTATTGGTAATTACTACTAGATTTACATACATATTCCCTATTTGCTCATCATTTCTTTAAGAAACATATTCTGCAAGAACCCTTTTTTCCTCTTGAAAAAAACTGCATCATTTTTTTCATCTTAACTCTTCTAGTGGTCACTAAATATTTATAAATAGAATAAAATTATTTTTGAAGTATGCATATTATTGTTTATTTCTTATTGCCTAGATATATTTCTGATCACAATTTTTTATTTCTTTTGTTTTCATAGTGTCATTTTGTTAAGTAGCTAGTTACATATTACCAGCTTTATGGGACATAATTCCTGTTGCCTCATAAGAAATGGCCTGGAAAAAATAAGAAAGGAACTATAGGAGTTATTGGAAGTCAGAAAACTTGGTCCTGATGAGTGGTTCATTTAATATATAAAGAAAAAAAGTCACATTTTTCGAATTAAATATCTAAATCAGTCTGAATTAAATAATTAAATCAGTCTGCAATACACACTAATATATGTTTTATATTGGATAAAACTAAGACAGTCTTAGGATAAGATTTTATACCTTTAAATACACTAAAAATTAGGGACTTTAAATAAATAATCTTGCAATTCACCTACGTACTGGCAAAACAAGAACTAACCAATTCCCCAAAGAGTATATAGATTAAAAATTGATTAGGATACAAATAAATGAAATATAAAGAAAAATAAAAACAAGGAGTGGATTCCTTTAGAAGATAAACAAAGATTGACAGATTTTTGTCAAATTAACAAAAATAAAGAGAATTGAAGGGAATATGGGAATTTCATTGGCCCTCACTCCTAGTTATATACATCAATGACTGCTGAGAGAGGGAGAATTAGCATTCTCCTGTGATAAGGCCCCTTACAGGTTATAAGATCCTCAGTGTTAGCCAT
>NW_026068008.1:6576600-6583952 GCF_014885135.2 Alexandromys fortis
GGTATATGTATGTGTGTCAATCAATAATGAGTCAGTAATGAATAATAAAAAAAAGCCTATGACTTGAGAGCAAGTGACAGGACCCAGGATTATTTGGAGGAAGAGTAGTAGACTAATACAATACTCATGAATTTTATACTCATTTATTTAATACTCATGAATAAAATTCTGAAAGAAAATTTAAAATAATAAAGGGAGAAATTACAACATATACCAAGAAATTTCGAAGGATTATGAGAGCACACTTTAGTATTTTGAGTTAAATGAAATTCAAATATCTAAAATAAATGGATGGATTTATAGATCTCATGGCCTATATAAGGCAAACCAAATGAAATCAATAATTTAAATAGATCTTTAACAACACCGGGAGATGGAGTAATTAATTATCTTACTAAAAGAGCCTATGGCCAGGTGCATTCAGTGATTAATTTTACTAGAGTCGCATACAGCAACAAACACGGCAACACCACTCAAATTATTCTATTAAACATAAATCAAAGTTATATTTCCAAATTCTTCTTAAGAAGCCAGTGTTACTATTATACTAAAAAAAGGCAAAATAAAACCTAACAAAGGTAGAAATATATTCCAAACTTTCCTGATGACCATAGAAATTCTCAGTAAAAATACAGGCAAAATGTATTTAAGAGCACATCTAAATGATCATTTATTATGATTAAGTTGGCCTCTTTAAGGGACACAGTATAACACTGATACATACATACTGTACATAGATAGAATGGTGATTTGGAAGAAAATGACTCCTAAAGGGAGGAGCACAATTAGGACTTATGGCCTTGTAGAAGAAATATATCAGTGTGAGGGTGGGTTGTGAGGTCTCTTTTGTTCAAGCTTTCCACAATGTGACAGTCAGTAGACTTTTTGTTGCCTTCTGGTCAAGATGTAGCCAGCACACCATCTACCTCCAAGCTGCCATACTCCCCATCATGATAATAATGGACTGAACCTCTGAAACTATAATCACCACCTCAAGTAAATGTTTTCTTTATAATAGTAGAATGGTTATCGTGTCTCTTCATAGCAAAAAGAAAAAAAGAAAAGCCTAATACAGACAGAAAGATAAACAGCTAATGATAGATAGATAGATAGATAGATAGATAGATAGATAGATAGATAGATAGATAGATATGTAGTAATAAGAGCGGCGAGGCTGCATCCCCAACCCCCCGGCTGCCTGCTAGCTTATGCCTCGAAATAATTGCATGGACACTGTATTCTTTTAAACACGGCTTGGCCCATTAACTATAGCCCTTATAGGCTAATTATCATATCCTGATCAACCCATCTCTAATAATCTGTGTAGCATTAGTCTTACCGGGAAAGATTCAGCATATCTGACCTGGAAGCTTGCTTCATGGCGTCTGCCCTGGAAAGGGGAGCATGGCCTCTGCCCCAGAGAGGAGAGCTAGGCATCCTCACTTCCTCTTCCTCCCAGCATTCTGTTCTGTTTACTCTGCCTACCTAATTTTCTACCTATCAGGGCCAAGCAGTTTCTTTATTTTTTAACCAATGACCTTCCTCCATCAGATAGATAGATAGATAGATAGATAGATAGATAGATAGATAGATAGATAGATAGATGTAATGAATCACATTGGTAGATCCAATGATAAAAGGTTCATGGCAATTTCAATTGATGTAGCACTTTGAACACACCTGAATGACTAAAACTCAGAGTTGAAGGGGTTAGAAGTTTGTACAGCTTTTGCCAAGGACTGCCTATAATTCTAGCTCCCAGGGATTTGAATATTCTGGCATCCATGAGTACCTAATATCATGGGCCATTGCCACTCTCTCCATTCCAAATATGAATGAATTTTAAAACTAAAACTATGTCTTTTGCACCAGGCTTTTTCTTTTGGTCCATAAACCAGCTCTGAAATCATGACATGGAGACTTATTAGTTATGAATGCTCAGTCTATCTTAGGTTCATTTCTGACTAGCTTGTTTTCCATTAACTTACATTATCCTGATGTGGGAGTGTCATATATCAATCTGTTGATTTCATTGGTTAAGCAATAAAGAAACTTCTTGGCCCTGATATGTTAAAACATAGGTGGGAGGAGTAAACAGAACAGAATGCTGGGAGGAAGAGGAAGTGAGCTCAGAGACGCCATGCTCCCCTCTCCTGGGCAGATGTGATAGCTCTGCTCTCTGAGGCAGACGCAATGAACTCTGACCCAGGATGGACGTAGGCTAGAATCTTCCTGGTAAGCGCACCTCATGGTGCTACTACATTGATTATTAGAAATGGGTTAAGAGGTTGAAACTAATGGGCCAGGCAGTGTTTAAATGAATACAGTTTATGTGTTGTTATTTCGGGGCATAAGCTAGCCAGGCAGCTGGGGTGCTGGGGACACAGCCCCGCCACTCCTATCCTGTTTCTCTTTGTATACCATTTGCCTCAAGGATTTTTACCTTTCTTTTCTTTTGGATATCTTACTTTTACAGTTTTAGTGTGTGTGTGTGTGTGTGTGTGTGTGTGTGTGTGTGTGTGTGTGTGTGTCTGTCGGTCTGGCAGCACCCTGGCTTCTGATGTTGGGCATGTCTCTCTCTCCCTCATACTCTCCTCCTCCTTCTTATTTCTCTTGACCTGAGATTTCTCCCCACCAGCTCTGCCTATCCCTCTTCTACCTAGCTATTGCCAGGCAGTTCTCTATTTGACCATTTAGGTCCACTGTGCATGCAAAATGAAGCAAATGGAACACATCTTTACATAATTAAACACACATCCTTACATCATTAAACAAACGCAGCATAAATCAAAGTAACACAGCTTTACACAGTTAAAATAATATCCCACAGCATAAACAAATGTAGCACATCTATGATTAGTTAAAATAGCTATCTACAGTAGTCTTTGGAATAAACCATGGAGATGTTAGGGATGAACAGAACATATCTCAGCATAATAAAGACTGTCTATAATAAGCCCTTTATGATAAATGGAAGAAAAACTGGAATAATTCTCACTGATATCTAGAAGACAGGAGTGCCTAATTTTGCAATTCCTATTCAATATAGATGTTGAAGTTGTAGTTACAGCAATGAGAAAAGACATAAAAGAGATACAAATCTGAAAGAAACAAAAGTTTTTTTGCTTATTAGTGATATGCTTCTTTATGTAAAAGACCTCAATGGCTACTTCAGGAAAACCCTAGAGCTAATAAAACACTATCACCAAAGTAATAGTAACTAGTAAGAAACCTGCCTTATAGAGCAACAAAATGGTACCCTTGGATATTGTTCCTCTGCTGCTGCACTTGGCACTATAACAAATTCAGCTGCAATCTGAGTACTTTATGTGAACTTGTTCAACAACTGTCACTTCAGGCAACCAAAGAATCAGAGTGATATCCTAATGATATCTTCCATATGCTTAATTGTAAGCTCCTCTCCCTCCCTTCCACCTTCTCTCTCTGTCACTCACTCCTTATATGTCTGTCTATCATGTATCTATCTATCATCTATCTATCTATCTATCTATCTATCTATCTATCTATCTCTCTCTCTCTCTCTCTCTCTCTCTCTCTATCTATCTATCTATCATCTATCTATCTATCTATCTATCTATCTATCTATCATCTATCTATCTATCTACCTATCTATTAATCTATATATCTATTGTCTGTGTCTTTCTCTACAAATTTCATATTCATACCACCCTGAATCTCCAAGAGCCATCTGATCCGTTTTGTCTTCCCAATGAACTCCACTTTTATTTCTTTTCTTTTAGTTTAAGCCCACTGAGTCCAATGTATGCTGGACATATATTCTTAATTTTGAAATCTTTCACTAGAACATGGTGAGGGTAATATTTTAATCTTAGAGAAAATTTACTATCTCTACCCCAACAGTTTATCAAGTTTTTGGTTTTTGTATTAGCCATTATATATGTGCATGTATGTAGGCAGGGTATACACACAAAAAACCACACACACTTCTATGTATACATATATAAATATGTATTTATATACCCATAAAATTCTATAACAGTGGTTATCATATGACTTTTTTGAATGGTCTTTGTGTTGCTCTTTTATCTTTTCCCATATTTATTTCTCTATCCTTTCCTCCCCTCCTCCACCCAGTTTAAATCTTACTACGCAACTACTGCCCTTTAATTCTTTATAGCAGTGTAGTATATCTACTCCATTCTTTCTCAGTAATTTATTGGTCACTCTGTATGAATCAAATGAAATGCATATCTGAAGATTCAAAGCCAACATACACTGGTGAGTGCAAGCATGTCACTTTTGTCTTTATGGGTCCTGACTACATCACAAATACTGATTGTTTTCCAGGTGTGTACATTTATATATGAATTTCATAATTTCATTTTTAATTTCTTTATAATAGTCAGTTATTAAATGATACTAAACAGAGAGTTCTGCCTACAAATGGCTGAGAAATATGTTCAGCATACTTTTCCACCAGAGAAACAAATTAAAATGGCTTTGTAGTTCATCTTATCTAGGTCATAATAACTAGGATTTTAAAAATAATATCTGGTAAGAACTGAGGTGAATATAGAAAAAGGGAAAGGCTTACTAACTGCTGATGTACAAGCAAACTAGTGTAGCCACTATGAAAATTAGTATAGAAGGTCCTCAAAACAAAAATCAAGAAGTAGATCTGTTAGATCACTTCAGTATATTACAAAATATTCTATATCCTCTTATAAAGATACCTGTTCGTTCATCTATATACAAGAAACTAAAAAAAATAGATCTTTTAAACTAAAAAATGGATGATTAAAATTTGATAAATTTCTTGTATATTTTAAGGTGAGTGACTTTTTGTACCTAATTTTATTGATAACATATTTTCTAGCTTCTGTAATGATACAACACCTTCTATGGTGGTTTTTCATTTTTCATTGTGGAATTTTATAATGGATGTTATTAACCCTTTTTTCATACTGCTTCCAGAAGCTAGGATCCATAAAGAATCTGAAGCTTTGATCATTGTATAGTAAAGGTTGTATAGCATAAGAAAAATAGAATGACTTTCCATCAATAAGGTATCACAAACTTGTTCAGATATCACAAACAAAAAATCATTGCTTCCAGCTTGACTTTGAGCCTGATACTTGTCATCTGACACAACAGAATGGCAACTCTGCTTCCCAAGTCCACCAAGAATTAACCAGAACTGCCACTATTTGCATATTCCTGTTTTGCATGATTTATTTGATATCAAAGATCTGTAGTGCTTCAAACTAACATCCAATTCCCAAAACTGAATATTGACATTGAAATGAATGAAATGTATGCCCTTGCAATGATGAAGCACACATAGACAACTTGTATTTGTCAGTTCTGTTGACCTTGTCCATATTGGGTTACGTGGTCTAAGTTGATGGGGAGAATACTAGCCAATACAAAATGCTCTTATTCACAGGGTAGTAAATATATTCTCAGAATCTGTATACAAAGTAACTTATCCTAACTGCTAAAGGGCTTCAAGAAAAAAGAAGTTCCCCTCTGAAGCCATATACAGCAGATGGTTCTCTTGCTGTTTCCCAGCCCAATGTCCTTCTGGTGTCCTAAATAAATTTGTTTACTCTACTCTGTGTAAAGTTCACTCATCTTTTATCACAGTCTACCACCTCCTTTGTCCTGTCTGAAATTTGTGATTGTTTGCAGTCAGGAAATCTAGACCTTGTACACTGCTCCCTTTGCTCCAGTTCTAACAATTCTTTGCTCTTTGACCTCCAGTAGGAAGAGTCAGTAGACCTCAGTAGACTATTTTGCTGCCCGGTATGCCCCTCGAGTACTTATATTTTCTGAAATCTAGTTGATCTGATATATACTGTCCTAGAATCACCAGCTTCTCTAAAGCTACAAGTAGAATACTCATTTTTCTCTTTACTTGGTGTGTTTTCATAGAGCCAAAAATAAAAATTAAAAAAAAAATAAACACTACAGAAGAAATGCCAGTTCTTAACACCAAGAGCATCTGGGTTCAGATCCATCTTTGAAGTCTTTACTTGGCTTCCCTAAAAAAAAAATGTATGAATGAGTGTGATCTTTGTAGAATAAATTCCATTAACTACTGTAACATTGCTTGTATAATTAATGTCACTAGTTTGTGTAATATAAAATATACTTCAAAAAAGATGATGGAAGTTTGTATAGGTTTTATTGTTTTTCATTATTTTATTTTTTTACTCAGTTCTAAAACCAATCCAAACATAACAATATCAATATCAATGCAATAGTAGTACATAATTATTTTTTTAAGTTTATGTGGTTGTATTTCTTTAAAATTTGTTTAAAGAAAGAAGAGGGTAAAATAATTTAGTTTCTTTTTCTCAGGTGACCCCTGAGAAAGAAAATAAAAGACAGGTATTTGTGAGAGTTAACTCATTTATTTAATAAGCCTCCAGAACTTTGCAAATCCTCTTCATGTAGTGAAAATTCCTCTAAATCCAATACTTCAGACTACCTCTGTCATGAATTAGGTCAGCACGATAAATAACCAGGCCAGCTCAAGGATAACAATTATATTTTTAATGGTTATAAGGGGAAACTCATGCTACAAGAGTAGGAGGTCTGACTTCCTATCTGTCTGGCAAGATTCACACAGAGAGAGATCTTACACCTGGTTCCTCCCAGTTTTAATTCCTGGGTTCCAGGTAGCCACTTCTTCACTAGATGTGACTGGTTGACAGAGTTTCCCCATCATCTCGCTCTTTTGTCTAAACAAGATCGATTCAAACCCAATACAACTATATACAATAGGAGCAGATACCAAATATAAAATTGCAAACAATATTAACATTAATATTAAGGAAGGAATGCATAACAAAAGTTTTACTAAACATTCTATTTCAAGGAGTCTAAATATTGCATTGCAATTAAGCTTGGCTAAATCATGAGGATGGTAACTACATTATCTAATCTTCAACTCCATCAAAGATCTGAGAAGAGAAACAATACTGAGTAAACAGGAAGTACAATCGAGCAACTTCCAAAATGTGCAACAAATGACAGAGACAACTGACTACCTGGGCTGTTGTGGGAGGTCTTTCTGCCCCTCCAACCAATAGCTGCTGTGATACCAGCCCATTGGGGCGTGGTCTCACTCCCTTTAAAAAAGTGGCTATTTCCTCTGCTCGCTCTCTTCTCTTACTGCTCCGCTGGAGATGAGACTCCCTTCCTGGTTGCGCAGATGGCTGTTGTCTGGGATTGTGATCTGTAAGTTTTTTCCCCTTTAAATAAATAACACCCTATTAATCATAACTCCAAACTGGTGTTGCCTTGTTCGTGACTTACGCCTTCATCTGGCGCCCGAACGTTTGGCTTTTAGGACCTCTCCTTTC
>NW_026068008.1:6588315-6589058 GCF_014885135.2 Alexandromys fortis
CAGGTTAAGATCCTCTCTGGTAAGCCAGCTCATGGGCTACACAGAATATTAGAAATGGGTTAGAACAATATGTAAGAGCTAGCCAATAAGAAACTGGACCTAGCCGGGCCAGGCAGTGTTTGAAAGAATACAGTTTCCGTGTAATTATTTCTGGGTATAAACTAGCCATGCGGGCGGCCGGGTGCAGGGGACGCAGCCCAGCCGCTCTTATTTCAACACTGGGCAATCACCCAAAGTCTCATTTGCAATGTTGAAGCAACCAACTTTGGCTTAGGCCTAATGTAACTGATATACCATTTTCAAAGGCAAGAAACTTTTCAAAACTATCTTACCCTCTCTTGGCAGGATATGACGGTCCTGTTTTATCCATTTATGGATACTATGTATCTCTGTCAGTGGTTGAGGTATGAGCCTTTCTTTGCCCAAAGGCTAGTTTTGCCAAGGAGAAAAGCTCCAGGTGGAGTGTTTTTGGTGCTCAACATTCTCTCCAGAATAGATCAGTGTTGCCAAGAGCAATTGTGTCTCACTACCATGGAATTTTAACTTAGATTAAATGCCATTTTCTACAGCTCTTTGAAGAGGTTGAAGATTATCTATTTATACTAAATATAATCTCTATGTATCTAAAGAATCTGATTAGTCTAATTATAAATATTGCAAACACAGATCACTAATGATCTATACTTCTCAATTCCTATCTAACTTAAGGACTAAGGCAATAAATAACTGTGCAATAAATGAGG
>NW_026068008.1:6589124-6614372 GCF_014885135.2 Alexandromys fortis
TATGATATATATATATATATATATATATATATATATATTTAACAAAGTTTCAGCCAGAGGTAGAAGCACACATGCATACAATATTCAATATAATTTTACTCTGTATTAATATACAAGAATCTATATCAAACCAAAACCAGCTCTATATATTTATAAATATAAATACATACATACATACATACATATACATATTGTGTTGAATATTTTCACTTATGAAACCTATTTGATTTTCTTGATGATCCTTATTGGGTTGTATACTGTTTCCATCTGTCAGTATTCAAACATCCAGGGTCCCTTGAATTTTTTGGAAGATGAGTGTTTTCCTGCAGAGATAAGAATAGAACGCTGCCCCCATCCTATATGTTTTTCTTACCACCTGTATGGTTATCATTACGGATGAGCTGACATTTCTCCTTTCCAAGGAGTTCCTCCTCTTTAAACCAAATCTTTATTAATTTTGATGGTATCCACAATTTTTTCTTCTCCTGTGGAAACAAGAGCAAAACCACTTCCCCAACACAGCACATCTTCTGGCTTCCATTGTGAGGTCAGCACATCCTTGAAATAAACTGGTTGATTTAGTTCAGTAGACTTTTCCATTATCCAATGTCTTTCTGCTGCCGTTGTCCCTTTCTCATTATCATTAAGAAAATTCAAGGTTAATAAAGCATTATGTAATCTATTTCTGGGGGCATTTTCCACCCCTTTCTGTTTATTTAACATAACCTTTATAGTTCAATTGGATCTTTCTATAACTGATTGACCTGTAGGATTGTGTGGTATACCTGTAAAATGTTTAGTAGTATAATAGGCAAAAACCGTTTCATTTTCTTAGAGATATAAGCTGGACTATTACCTGTTTTTATTTGTACAGGTATACCCATGACAGCCATTGCTATGGATTTGCAGCTGCCCGAGAGCAGAAAGGGCAGTGGATCCGAGAGCAGCCAGTCCCAGGCAGGGACCAGGCACACAACACAGCATATCTCCAAATGTGACTGGTCCCCAGGCATCCCCAGTTGCCAGCCATGTGGGCAGTGGGTGGTCAGGGAGCAGACAGATAGGCACACCATACAGATGGATTTGCTGCTGGGGTCCCAAAAGCAGCCAGTCCCGGGCAGGGATGGCACACAAGATCAAGCAGCAAGTCTCCATGTGACTATGGCTGGTGAGCAAGACAGATAAACATACCATACAGAGTAAAGTTAGATATTTATTAGGTAGATTATAGAGGTGAAGGAAAAGGGAAAGGAGGAAGAGAGAGAGAGAAAGAAAAAAAGAAAGAGAAAGAGAGAAAAGAGAAAAAGGGAGAGAGGCTAAATCTCCAAAAAAGGGGCCAGGAAAAGAGAAAGTAGGGGCCTGAGGCTGCAAGCAGGAAAGGAGTGGGCATGGCTTGTCTCTTAAAGAGACAGAACAGTCATTACATTCCCCGCTCTTTTTTATAATAATAAGCAGGGGATAGGCATCACAGGTTGAAGGAATTGGGGTGGCAGATTCTCAAGACTGCTTCCGGCTCATTTGTGGGTGTCATCTTTGGGGAAGGAACTTGAGACAGTTGGGCACTGGCCACATCCTGGCATAGCTGGTTTCTTTGAGCTTAAAGCAGTTGCCCACTGAAAACATGAATAAATGTCAATGGTGTGGTGTACATATTGTAATTTGTCAAATTCTGCAAAGTGGAACACATCCATCTGCCAGATTTTATTCCTTTGAGTACCCTTTGGGGTAGTCCCTGTAGGTAGTGGTGTTTGGTTATAGAAAGAGCAAGTAGAGCATCTCTATATAATCCCTTTAACTTGTTGCCATGTTAAAGAAAACTCTTTCTTTAAACCTTTGCTATTGATGTGATTTTTTTAAATGAAATTCAGAGGCCTTCAGCACACTTCCAATCAATAATTGATCAATTTCTGCATTACCTTGTCCTAGAGAACTTGGCAGACCCATATGGGATCAGATGTGTGTTATGTACATAAGACAAAGCCTATTCCTGATCATGTCTTGCACCTGGATAAACAATGAAATCACTTCTGTATCATCTGGTATAAATTCAGCAGTTTTAATGTGCAAGATAACTATTTCTGCATATTGTGAGTCAGTAACTATAGTAAGAGGTTCTTTAAAATCCCTTAACACCATAAGAATGGCATATAATTCTGCCTTCTGGACAGAATTATAAGGGCTTTGTTCCACCTTACTCAATTCATCTGATTTGTAACCTGTCTTCCTCGATTTATTGGCATCAGTATATAATATATAGGCTCCAGTTATTGGAACATCACATACGATTCCAGGAAGAATCCAAGAAGTTCTCTTTATAAGGTTAAGCCTATTGTTTTTGGGATAGTTCCTATTAATTCCCCCCCCCCGCCAAAATTAGCACAAGCTCTTTGTCTTCTCATAACTTTCTAATCTCATCAGTAGTGAAAAAAATTTCTGCTGGGTTTATGCCTGCTAGTTGATGAAGTCTCAATTTACGTTTTATAATTAATTCGGAGACCATTTCCACATAAGTTTTTGATTGTTTACTTGGTTTATGTGGTTAAAAAATCCATTCTAAGGTAATATCATCCCTCTGCATTAAAATTCCTGTAGAAGAAATTCTGGAAGGCAATATGATGAGAATACAACTTAGCTTTGGATTCACCCAATCCACATGTGCCTCCTGTAATCTTTCCTCAACCATTGTCAGTTCCTTTTCTGCTTCAGCTGTTAATTCTCTGGGACTATTCAAATCTTTATCACCATCTAAGGTTTTGTTTAAATGAATCATTAGATTAGGTGTTATCCCAACAGCCAGTCATAGACTGGAGATGTCTCCTTACAATCTTTGAAAGTCATTAAGATTACATAACTGATCTCTCCTAATTTGTGCCTTTTGTGTCTTTGTAACCTAGATAATTGATGGAATATCCTTTCTGTATTTTTTTCAGGAGCAATATTTGTAATCCACATTTAGGTAAAACTATCTTTACTTCTTCAAACAGTCTTTCTAAGGTATCTATGTTTGAATCAGATAGCAAAATCTTATTCATGTAATAGTAAATTATAGACCGGAAATCACTTACAAATTATTTCCAATGGTTGACTTACAAAATATTGAAACAGGGTGGGGCTATTGAGTACTCCATGTGGGAGGATAGTCCACTGGTGCCTCCTAGTAGGCTGAGAATTATTATAAGTAGGCACTGTGAAGGCAAACTTTTCTCTATCTTTTTTATGTAAAGGTATAGTCAAGAAGCAATCATTCAAGTCAATAACTATAAGAGGCCATGTCTTTCATAACAGAGAGGGCAGAGGAATTCCAGATTTCAGAGGGCCCATAGGTTGAATAGCCTTGTTGATAGCTCTAAGATCTGTCACCTTTCTCCATTTTTCAGATTTTTTCTTAAGAACAAATACAGGAGAATTCTAAGGGCTGGTAGATTCTTCTATATGTTGAGCATCTATTTGCTCTTGTACCAGCTGTTCTAAAGCCTGCAACTCTTCCTCAGTGATGGGCCATTGCTTAACCCATATTGGTTTCTCAGTTAACCATTTTAAATGCAGGGCTGTTGGTATATGTGAAGGGTTATCAATTGCTTTGTGCTCTTTTACAGCCTGAATGGCCAGTGTTCTGTAATATCTTCTAATATTTTCCTCAGAAACAAAAACTTTAGGGGCTACAGGAATGTTAATCTGGGTATTTCATTGCTGCAATAGGTCACAACCCCACAAATTCACTGAAATATTGGCTATATATATGGCCTTAGTTTTCCCACTTGCCCTTCTGGCCCTATGCATTCAACCCATCTCATGCTATGTTTTACCCGAGATAGGGTTCCAATTCCCATAAACTGAACATCTACCTCGTGAGGAGGCCAATTTTGATGCCAAGATTCTGGAGTAATGATATTTATATCCACGCCCATGTCTAATAAGCCTTCAATAAAAATATCATTTATACATACTCTTAGCTTTGGTCTTTGTTCATTTATAGAAGTCTGCCATAATATATGTTTCTTCTGTCCCACCAGAGATCTTGACTCATTCTCCACACTTATTTGATCATTCAGCCCATTATTGCTTTTGACAGCAGGCATGGGACCTTTTAATTTTTCTGATGAGACACATTCTCCACAGTAACTGGGAATGACTGAACCACATTTATCATGGGGGCCTGTGAGAGGCTGCCCATGGCATTTCCTGATGGTATCGGGTTGCCTTGTCTATCTCTTGTTGACCTACATTCATTGGTCCAATGTCAACCTTTGCCACACCTCCTACATAAACCTGAAGGCTGAATCCTCCTACACCTGTCATTCCCAGAAGAGGCATTATTCCTGGAAATCCATTGTCTACAATCTCTTCTCATATGTCCCCTTCTACCACAATTAAAACATTTCGTATTTTGACGTCTTCTCTTACCATTGGAAATTGCTTCTTCTACCCACACTTCAGTACCATAGTCAAGTGTCTCAACATTTACTGTATGCAATACCCAATCATCCATGAGTGCTGATCTGATCTTTAAAGGCCTCAGGATCCTTTTGCACTTTATGTTGGCATTCACATAAGCCAAAGATTCAATTATTACATTTCTAGCTTCTGGGTCAGTTATCCCTATTCGTACAGTCCTAGTTAGTCTTTGCAAAAAGACCCTGTTTAACCCTAAGATATGATTCAATTCTTTGTCCTGATTTATGAACCTTTCCCCAAGCCCTTAAAGATGCTGTGGTACATATGGACAGGTTGTGGTCATCATAATGAGCTTGATCCTGAGGATCAGAGCAAAGTCCATCACCTAGAATTTGACCTAGAGAAATCTCAGTTCATTTTGCTCTTTGCTGTTGCTTTAAAATTCTTGATTCTTTCTTAAGAAAGCATCCCCAGTGCAGTTGCGGTCCACTTTGTAGGATAGCTGAGATTAACTGAGCCAAATCATGAGGTGTGGCTTTGTTACTAAAAGCCCAGGTTTTGACCATCTCTCTAACAAAGAATGAATATAGTCCTTAAGTCACAATTACTTGTTTGATTTCTTTGAAATCACTCATACATACGGGCTCCCATGTATATTCCTTGATAACCTTAGGGTATTTGGAGTCAGATACTTTTTCTTATGTTATTACTGGAAAGGCAGGCAGAACTTTGGGGAAGCCATCCCAGAGAGTTTAACGTACTGACAAACTTAAATTTTGCCTTCTTACCTTTTGCTCCTAGTCATCAAAGTCAATAATTTCCTCACTCTTTTCAAATCTGTTTACCATTGCCTTCTGCAAGGTCTGGATCTCCTGTCCAGTATTCTGCTCTAATGCCCTCAATGAGGATTCAAAATTATGAAGTCTGTCCATTATAGATAATGTCTCACCCTTGGACATAATCTTCATGGCATGCATATTACCTTCTTGGAGAGCCATTCTATCAGTCAATCTGTCATACTCCTTTGACAGTTTCTGATTAATACATTCAACAGTGTGAATCCTCTCAAATAATGTTTCAGCACCCACTCTCATGGACTGGGTTTTATGTGCCAAATCAGCCATTTCCTTCGTCAGAGTGTTGAATCTCTTCTTAAATGAATTACTGTTAGACTGTACCTTTTCCAAAAATGACTCAGTTGACCGAGTTGTATTCAATCAAGTCCTAGTGTCCTCCTTCAATCTCTTTTTTGATAAGTTTGGTATCAATCTGTATTGTGTTTAAAAGTACCTCAGCCAACTGAAAATTATTAGTTAAGATGGCCATGTCCTTTTTTAGATTTCCAACTTCTTTTCTAAGAAGCCTGGATTTAGTCTGTAAAAATTGCATCATTTTCCTATTGTCAAACCATATTTTTAAGAAAAAGATAGAGTACAGGAAAAAAATGTGAACCCTAGAAATAGAAGTAAGGAGGCAGCAGTGAGAAATTTGAGGTGGGTAATAAGTAATAGAAGCGATATTGATATAGAACCCATGCATGATGTTCTCAAAATTACTGATTGTTACTTATGATTAAACAAAAATAAAAATGAGTACTAGGATTCCAGTTGGATAACACAGATACAGTTTTCCTTACCTGAATTCTCAAGATCTGAACTCTGTTCTTCAAGCTTATAAGGCAAGCAATTTCTCAGATGAGCCTTCCAACCAATTATTTTATTAGTTTATATTAAATGTAGAAAGGAAGAAAGTCTTATATGTTGTGATAGATTGAATGAAAATGATATCTATAGGCTCTTATGTTTGAATGCTTGGTCCTTAGTTGTTAGAAAAATGTTTGGAAGGATGAGAAGGTGTGACCTTGTTGAAGGTTTTGTGCCATTAGTGGTTTACTTTGAGGTTTCCAAAATCTCACATAAGACCCAGGAAAGCAGACTGAAAGACAGGCAGATACACACACACACACACACACACACACACACACACACACGCACGTTCACTTTCTCCATCTGCCTCCCTCCCACCTATACTTTGTAAATAATATGTAAGCTCTCAAGTACCAATCCAGCAAAATTACTTCATACTGCCAAACTCTCCACAACAATAGTCATTGATTCATCCAATAGGCCTGTAAATAGGCCCCCTAATTAAATACTTCTCTTATAAATTGCTTTAGTCAAGATGTATCTTGCTAACAACAGGAAAGGTACTAACACATGTTTTCATTGTTGCATTTTTTTTCTTTATTTGTGGTTCCTGGGTTGTGTATTTTAATGGTTTTAGTTGAAATAGAATCACATCTATTTCACATTTCCACTTTATTTCCTCTACTCAGATAGTATTTCTGGACACCTTCTAGTTCCCCTGCTTCTCTAATAAAAAACTCATTTTCTTTGACAATTACCTCTCTCTCTCTCTCTCTCTCTCTCTCTCTCTCTCGCACACACACACACACACACACACACACACACACACACACACACACACACACACACGCACGCACATACAAAGCCCTCCCCAGAACTCAGAGAATTCTTAGGCAGAGGAGGTGAAAAGAGTATATGAGCCTGAAGGGATGGAGACCACCAAGAAATCAAGGCCCTCTAAATCAACAGGATTAAAGAGCATATGAACTCACAGAAACTGAGACTGGATACACAGGGCTTGCAAGTATTTCCAGGAGATGGAGTTCTAGATCTGAAAAGAAAAGTAGAAATGTCCTCATCCTAATACAGAAGTTATCTCCAATTGATAATGTCTTACATTAAGTTCCTTCAAGGGAATCCCATTGACAAAATAAATTACACTTATATGTATTTCCAGAAGAAGACAGCCAACAGAAAAAAAAATCTCAATGGCATCTTGTAAGATTCCATGTCTCATAATATTTTTCCTTCCTTCATTTTATTATTTTACTTTATCTTCCTCTTTGTTCATTTTTTTCTAGTTTAATGTTTCTATATATTCCCAAGTGGGTCTCTGTTTTACATACTTTCTTTTGGGCTCTGTTTCCTTCTGTTTGTTTGTTTTGAGCAATTCCAAAGTATTACTTTTTGTTTCATCTAATTGCATTTTATTTTTTTTTGTTATCCCTTAAGTCTGTTTCTTTAATGAGAGACAGCAGGGGAATGGGTATAGATGACCATGGAGGAAAGGGAAGGGAAAGAGGAACCAGGAAGAGTAGAAAAAGCTGAAACCATAATTAAGAAATGTTATATGAGAAAAATAAATCTATTTTCAATTAGAGAAAATATTTTAAATATTTATTTTAAATTTAATTGTATTTATTTATTTAAAAAAGAAAAAAAGCTATTTTCTTTCATTTTATATACCAACCCCAGTTTCCACTCCCTTTCTTCGTCCCACTCCATTCCCTTCTCCCATTCCCTTGTTCTACACCCCTAGTTCATCCCCATCTACTCCTCAGAGACTGAAAGGCACATTTATCTGGAGAAGGTCCAAGGCCCTCCATACCATATCTATGCTGATCAAGGTATCCATCCAAAGAGAATAGGTTTCCAAAAGCAAGTACTAGCAGTAGGGATAAATCCTGGTGCATCTGCCAGTGACCCCACAGTCTGCCACTGAGTAGTACCCTATTGTGTTAATGTACCACATTTCCTTTACCCATTCTTCAGTTGAGGGGCATCAGGGAAGTTTCCAGGTTCTGAGTTTTACAAATAATGCTGCTATGAACATAGTTGAACAAATGTCCTTGTAGTGTAATTTATCATCTTTTGGGTGTATGCCCAAGAATGATATTTCTGGATCTTGAGATAGGTTGATTTCCATTTTTCTGTGAAACCCCCATACTGATTTGGAGAGTGGTTGTACAAGTTTTCATTCCCACCAACAATGAAGGAGTGTTACTGTAAGGGGATAATATTGTGTCATTGTAATTCATAGGAGTTATTGAACAGTTGTATCTGTTTTAAAACATATCTATCCATTCCTCTTACTACACGTGTTAAAAATTGAGCTCTTATGTTACAAAAAATGAAAGCAATCAGTGTAAGCTTAAGTGATAATGCCAATACTTGCTAAAAATATGCATGGTTATATCTAATAAATTGTGCACTTACTACTTACAGTAGAATTTTTATGCACATGGTGACTCTGAAAGAAGAAAGCCTGTACTTCAGAGAGCCTTGTGTCTAGTCTGGGACCTCTCTGTTTCCATTAACTAAAAATTGAAGGAAATTCTAAGCCTGTTCACTCTTACGTACAAACACTAAATGTATATCTCCTCTTCGTTGTTGATTTTCATCTTTTGGTTTAAGGTGAATAGTTATGTTTTTTTATTGGTCCGTAGTGCATTGTGTCAATAATTAAAGATGTCAGAAAGTATATCTCAAGTCCTTTAAAATATTTTAAAGTAAAATATTTATTTAATATTGTTTGGAAATTTTTGCTGAGGTGATAAGTTCAAATTTCATTCTAAGATTTTCTGGGTGAGTTAATGAGTTTGGCTTAGGTTGTTTACAGGAGCATCACATATAACAGCATGAGCAACTTACAGTCAGCGCACTAAAAGGAAGAGCCTCCTTCTTCAAAAATTAACAATTTTTTTATATATCCTGGGATGGATAAAACCTTATGCAACCTGTGTGCAACTTGTTTTCAGGTTTCTGAGGGCCTGTCTCATGATACATGGTCCTTTTTTAAAATTATATTGGTTTTTATTTAGCTGTACATTTTTCTCTGTTCCCATCCCTGCCTTTCCCTTCCCTTTCTACCCTCCCCTGAGGCCCTCATGTTCCCACTTTACTCGGGAGAGATTGAGGAAATTTCCCACATAGATTAGATCTATGTGTGTCTCCTTTAGGGGCCTCATTGTTGTTTAGTGTTGTCTGAGTTTCTGGACTTCCCAGTTCCCTCAGTCATTGAGTCCCAAAGAAATCACACAAGAAGTCTACATTAGTTATAAACTTATTGGCCTAGTATCTCAGGCTTCTTATTAACTCTTACAACTTATATTAGCCCATTATTCTTATCTGTGTTAGCCACATGGCTCAGTACTGTTTCAATGAGGCAGTCACATCTTGCTTTTTCTCTGGCTAGACCAGGATAGCAGAAGAATGGGCTTCCTTCTTCCCAGAATTCTCCTGTTCTCCTTGACCCACCTCTACTTCCTGTCTGGTTGTCCTGCATATACTTCCTGCCTAGCTACTGGCCATTCAGCATTTATTTAATATATAATTGACAGAATATACACATTTGTCCTACACCAGTCTAGGTTCTCTGGGATTGTGATTTGCAGACTGGTTTTCCTTGCTTTATGTTTAAAAACCACTTATTAGTGAGTTTGTGTGATAATTGTCTTTTGGGGTCTGGGTTACCTCACTCAAAATGATGTTTTCTAGCTCCATCCATTTGCCTGCAAAATCCAAGATGTTATTATTATTTTTTCTTTTATGTGCTACCCCATTTTGTAAATTTACCAAATTTTTCTTGTCTATTCTTCAGTTGAGGGGCATTTAGGTTGTTTCAAAGTTCTGGTTATGACAAACAATGCTGTTATGAACATGATTGTGCTTAAGTCCTTGTGGCTCAATTGAGTATCCACTGGATAGATACACAAAAGTGGCCTTGAGGAAAGTTGTTTTATAATTTTTCGAGACATCATCACACTGACATCTAAAGGAACTGTACCAGCTTGCACTCCCACCAGCAATACAGGACAGTTCCCTTTAGTCTATACCCTCTCTAGCATAAGTTGTCATCTGTGTTTGTTGACTTTGGCCATATTTACAGGTATAAGATGGAATCTCAGTATTGTTTTGATATGCATTTCTATGATGACTAAGGATGTTGAGCCTTTCCTTAAGTGTCTTTCAGCCATTTCAGATTCCTCTGTTTAGAATTGTGTTTAAGTTTGCACTCCATATTTCTATTGGATTATTTGTTCTTTTGATGACTAACTTCTTGAGTATATATATATTGCTGATCAGACCTCTGTCTGATGTGGGACTGGTGAAGATTTTTTTCACTCTGTAGGATGTCATTTTGTCTTGTTGACCATATCCTTTATTTTACAGAAGCTCTCCAGTTTCAGAAAGTCCAATTTATTGTTTCCTCAGTGTCTGTGCAACTGGGACTATATTTAGGAAGTAGTCTCTTGTGCCAATGAGTTCAAGTGTACTTCCCACTTTCTCGTCTGTGAGGGTCAGTGTGGCTGGCTTTATGTTGAGGTCTTTGATCCATTTGGACTTGAGATTTAAGCATGGTGTTAGATATGGATCTATTTTAATTCTACATGTTGATATCCAGTTATGCCAGCACCACTTGTTAAATATGCTTTCTTTTTTCCATTTTATATGTTTTTCTTCTTTGTCAAAAATCAGGTGTTCAAAGGTGGGTGAATTAACATCTAGGCCTTTTATTTAGTTCCATTGGTCCTCCTGTCTGTTTTTATGCAAAGAAACTTCAAACTTCAGTACTGTAACTCTGTAGTAGAGCTTGAAGTCAGGGATTGTGATGCTTCCAGAAGTTCTTTTATTGTACATGATTGTTTTGGCTATCCTAGGTTTTTTGCTTTTCCATATGAAGTTGAGTATCTTTTTTTTTTTTTTTGAGATTTGTGAAATTTTTTGCTGGGAATTTCATTGGTATTGCATTGAATCTGTAGATTGCTTTTGGTATGATTGCCATACTGTTTATTCTACCGACCCATGACCATGGGAGAGCTTTCCACCTTCTGGTGTTTTCTTATTCTTTCTTCAAAGATTGAAAGTTCTTGTCAGACTAGTCTTCCACTTGTTTGGTTAGAGATACTCTGAGATATTTTATGCTCTTTGTGTCTATTGTGAAGGGTGATGTTTCTCTGGTTTCTTTCTCAGCCACTTTATCATCTGTGTACAGGAGGGCTATTGATTTTTTAAGTTAATCTTGTATCCCACTACATTACTGAACATGTTTATGAGTTGTAGAAGTTCCTTGATAAAATTATTGGGTTCGCTTATGTAAACTATTATATCATCAGCTAATAGTGAGAGTTTGACTTCTTTTTTGTGTATCACCTTGATCTCCTTTTGGTGTCTTATTGCTCTAGCTAGGACCTTAAGAACTATACTAAATATATATGGAGAGAGTGGACAACACTGTCTTGTTTTTGATTTCAGTAGGATCACTGGGAGTTTCTTTCCATTTAGTTTGATATTGGCTGTTGGCTTGATATAGATTTTATTATGTTTAGGTATATTCCTTGTATCCTTGCTCTCTCTAAACCTTTATCATGAAGGGATGTTGTATTTTGTCAAAAGCTTTTGAGCATCTAATGAGAAGAGCATGTGGTTTTTATTTTTCAGATTGTTTACATGGTGGACTATGTTGACAGATTTTTGAATGTTGAACCATCCTTGAATCTCTATGATGAAGCTAGCTTGATCATGGTGGATAATGGGTAGCTACACCAACTTGTTTCCTAGGTCCATTTGATTGGTATATTTTTTTTCCAACTCTTTACTTTGAGATGATGTCTGTCTTTGAGGTTTAGGTGTGTTTCTTGTATGCAGAAGGATGGATTGTGTCCTTGTATCCAATCTGTTAGCCTGGGTTTTTTTATAGGTTAGTTGAGTCCATTTATATTAAGGGATATTAATGACAAGTGATTTCTATCTCCTATTAATTAACATTTTCATGTTGGTGATGTTAATTTGCTTGTTTTCCCTTCTTTGGGATTTGCTGCTATGAGATTATCTATTGTCTGTGGTTTTGTTGATGTAGCCGGCTTCCTTAGGTTGGAGTTTTTCTTCTAGTATTTTGTGTAGGGAGAAGTTATGTCTAGGTATTGATTAAATATGGCTTTATCATAAAATATCTTGTTTTGTCCTATGGTGATTGAAAGTTTTGCTGGGTATAATAGTCTGGGCTGCCATCTGTGGTCTTTTAATGTCTGTATAAATGCTTGGCCATGACCTTCTGGCTTTCATTGTCTCCAGTTAGAAGTTAAGTGTAATTCTGATAGGTTTGCCTTTATATGTTACTTGGCCTTTTTCTTTTGGAGCTCTTAATATTCTTTCTTTATTCTGTATGTTTAGTGCTTTGATTATTATGTGGCAAGAGGACATTTTTTTTTTATCAAGTCTGCTGATGTTCTTTGTGCTCTTTGTATCTTCATAGGCACATATTACTTTATGTTGGGAAAGTTTTCTTTTATGATTTTGTTAAATATATTTTGTGTGTTTTTGAGTTGAACTTCTATATTCTTAGGTTTGGCTTTTTCATGGTGTCCCATAATTCCTAGATATTTTGGGTTAAGTTCTTGTTATATTTAATGTTTCCTTTGACTGATGAGTTTATTTCCTCTATTGTATCTTCAGCACTTGAGAGTCTCTCTTCCATCTCTTGTATTCTTCTCTTTATGCTTGCTTGATCATTTTCTCATGATTTCTGTTTCTAAAATCCCCTCAGCTTGTGTTTTCTTTATTGTCTCTATTTCAGTTTTCAAGTCTTGAATAATTTCTTTATATGTTTGATTGCTTTTTCTTGGTTTTCTTTAAGGGATTTGCTGATATCTGCCAATTTTTGTTTGTCTTTTTCTCCATTTCTTTAAGGAAATTTCTCAGTTCTGCTGTAAGAGTTTCAAACATTCTCCTGAAGTTATTTTTTAGGTTATTTTCTTCTGCTTCATTTATATTTGTTTGTTTAAGTCTTGCTGTTGTAGGGTCTCTGTATTTTACTGATTTCCTGTTTCTTTTGGTAGTATTGTGTATATTCTTACCTTGTCTACTCATTTTTTTCCTCTAATTGTTGTGGTTAAGGTTGTGATTCTGGTGATTAATCTTCTAGGTACCAGTGAACCCATGGCTCAGATGGTTTTTTCTCATGGTACAGTCAGTACCACAGTTCTAGTTACCCTGTTGGTCTTTTAGTGTTCCTGGAAGTCACTAAGCACTCCCAGGCTTTGATCTGCTCCCATGGAGTTTGTTGTTTCAGGCCTGTTCTGTCCTAGGTTGTCGGCTCAGACATGTTTCTGTAAATCTCCCTCATCTGGATCTGCTCCTGCAGAGGTCTGTTCCTTGGGGTTGTTCCTGCAAGGTCTCTGGCTCTGATCGTTTCCCTCAGACTTCCCAGATTTGGAGACACCCAGACCCACAGAGGACCTGGCTAAGACCTACTCCCTCAGAGGTCCTAGACTCACACATGGACCTCCAGATGTTTCTGGTTTCTGCCTTCTCCCTTTGACATACCAGACAAATGCCCAAACCCATAGAGGTCCTGGCTCAGAACTACACTGTCAGAGGTCCCAGACTCATACCTTGACCCACAGAGATCCCTGGTTTCTGCATAATCCCTAAGCAGTCCCACACTCATGCCCAGACTTGCAGAGGTCCTGGCTCAGGACTAGCTCCTCGGAGATTCTAGACTCATGCTCAGACCCACAGGATCCTGGCTCAGGTCTACTCCCTCAAAGTTCCCAGATTCACACACAGACCCACAGTGGTCTTTGACTCTGGCCCCTTTTGCTCAGCAGTTGCTCCCCTGTAACTTCTAGTGTGGAGTTTGTTGCCTCAAGTCGGCTCTGACCCAGGTTGCTGGCTTAGCCCTTTCTCCACAATTGTCCCTGGTCCTGATCCACTCGAGCTCCTGTGGAGCTCTCCATCTCAGGCCCATTTTGGCCTAGATACCTGACTCAGTTCCATTCTCATGGGGCTTGCCACCTCAGGCCTACTCTGGCCTTGGTTGCTGACCCAGTCTTGTTTCCACAAATGACCCTGGTCTGAATCTGCTCCTGCTCCCGTGGAGTTCACTGTCCCAGCATAATACATGATTCTTGCTCTAAGAAATATGAGGACACCTTCTCTTCATAGGCATTCAATATGATGATTACCATGCCAGGCCAAAAAGACATTGTTCTACAACAGAGATGAAAATATGATATAGAAAAAAAGTTAAAATCCCACCTCCACTTTCATAAGAGCCTTATTCAATTTCATACCAAAAACTTGAAACTTAACTAAGTCTGAAGTTTAGCAATACATCCATCCATATAATTATTTTTCTTATCCAAGTGTATATTTACCTACCACTCATTTCTTTCTTACCTTTAGAGGAAAAAGCAGGAAATTTGCCCAATTATAGAGTCAGAATTACCAATTCTGCTCCCATACTACCTATCAATCTTTAATTACTATAGTATAATTTCAAAAAATACTAAAAATATTACCAATAGGACTTTATTCCCGTGTTCTGTTTTGTATTTTATCCACATGATTATTACATTTACTGAATGAATTCTATTATGAAAGAAAAAATATCGCAAAAAGCCTATGACGTGTGTTGGATAGTTTTATGCATGAAAACTGACTCACTGATTAAACCAAGGATTTTAAGTATTTGCAAATGTACTATGGCTATTGTAGGAAAACTTGTGATGGAACACCAGAATGGAAGTTAAAGGTCAACTCTCTAGTGTTTCTTTTTTCTTGCCATCTCATAGTTTTTATGGTTTTAACTTAGATATGGAGAACTTTGCACTATGTCATGTCTTGCTTTGGAATGTCAGCTCCCAAATAATGACATGGAGGCTGTTTATTGATTATGAAACCTTGGCCTTAGTTTAGTATTATTTCAAACTATCTCTTAAAGCTTAAATTAACCCGTTTGTGTTCATCTACATTCTTTTTCAGATTTCTTATCTCTACCCAGAATTCCTGCCTATCCTCTCCTGCCTACCTTTTAGCCATTAAGCTCTTTATTAAACCAATCAGAAAGTGCCTCTTGCAGGCTTGGTTAAACAGAGGTATCATCTCAAATTACACAAAAAAGAATATCCCAACAGTGCACCATCTTCTCTATCTACAGAGCAAACTCATGGGTCCAAATATGTACTATAAATATTTATTTTAGTTTTTAAAATTTTCTACCTTTTAAAATTCATATTATATGAACACATTTTGCCTGAATGCCTGTCTATTTACCATGTATGTGTGTAGCACCTGTAGAGGTCACAAGAGGGCATCCGATCCCACAGGAATTGCATGCAGCACTGAATGCGTATATGGGTGCTGGGAATCAAACCTCAGTCCTCTGCAAGAACACCTTTAACTTCCGAGCCATTTCTCCAGCCCCACAAAAATACTTTTTAAATAGAGAACTGAACAGCTGTTATTACCATGATATGCTAAGTAGAACTGCTTTAAAATATATAGAGAAAATTAATAATGCCAAGGTTAATTTACAAAAGAAAATAGCAGCTATCATATGTAAACTTTTTCTTGAATACAACATTTTCATTACATTTTAAGATGATTTACAACTTTACATATTCTTCTACAGTCAGCATTACTATGTGTACAAGGAGATCCAGACAGTTTTTCCAGTGTAAACAACTAGATATACTTGTCATATTAGAGATACTTATGATGAGCAGCAAAAGAAAAACTGAACATCAGAAGCTTATGGCAATAGCAAGAATCCCATATCTCACTAAACTGATGACTTAAATTTGAAAATAAGCACGTTTTTCATAATAAATATGTTATGATAAAAGTTTAATACCATGATAGATCTACAAAATGTTTTTTAAGATGTGTGTGATAGAAACAACAATGCATGTAACTACAATAGCAGAACATTGATAATATAATAGAAATTGCCTTCAGAGGCAGAAAACACAGTCAAGGTATAGTAGCTGGAATGAGCTGGAAAGTGACAGGAGGTGAATTTTCTTTCAAATATAAATTGAGTCCTGAATGTTTTTTTTTTCTAAAAATGGCAAATTATCAAGAAGCAATCTATAGGTAGATGATAAAAATATAAATAAAAGGGGAATATACATTGGTATGTTGATGATAGATTTATTATAAAATTTTCCAGATAGTATATTTAGAAAGCTGAAAGTTGTTTTAGGCAATGTGATCAGTATGGATGGTGTTACACTCTACATTTAGACAGATGTAGAGCTATTAAAATTATCTTATATGATACTATGGTTTGTCATTATCCATATATATAAAATTTGCCTATCTACCCACTCACACACCCATACTCCCATCCATCTATTTATCTATTTATCTATCTTTCTCTCTATTTATTTTCTCTGTCTTTCCAACGATCTGTTAATGACTATATATGCCATCTTTAAATGAAATTCAACAGTTCTCAGTATACAATTGAAGGCCTCATTCCTGGTCTATCAGCTTTTTGTTTTCTCTCTCAGAAGGTTATTATTTCTACTAATGATCAATTCTCTGATATGGCTGTTCCATGCATCATTGTTTCCATGTAGGCTGCTACATAAGCATATTGTAGATCAATTAAAATGTTAAACCTTTATCATATTGTAGATTCTGAATTGCTTTAACAAGAATTTAAATGTATTATAGCATAGCAAGTCAGTTATTAGCTTAAAATTTTCAAAATTTTTGAATGAAAAGTAGAATAGCAGTTGTGTGACCAGATTTCTATAATTTATACAGTTTCTAAAGTAATACAAATAAAGCTACAACAATGCAGGTCCAAAGGATTGTAGAGTAGAATAAGAATTAAAAACTTTCTTTTGATTTTAAGATTACATTGAAAATATCAGTGCTAGTTCCAAAAATTAAATAGCATGACTAATCATTAAGCAAGGCTGTTATCAGCCTACTGGGAGTTTCTGGCATGTTTCACTGGGCATTAATAAATATGAAGGAAACAAACTAAGGAAGTGCCCACCTTCTCAACCCTAGGCATGCTCAGAATTCATTGCACATAGTGTAGAAATACATTAGAAATCATAACATACTTTTTAAAGCTTCTATTCATATCATAAATAAGATGATTTAACGGATCTATATATAAATCCAATATTCATTAACCCCTACCACACTAAGTACAGCATCAGAGCAAATATTGTAGTCAATCACATGGAGTAAAAGGAATTTTCTGTAGAAGATAATGGTAGGTATTTTTGTTTGTTTGAGTTTTTTTTGAACATTTAAAAACCTTTCTTACAGTTTATTATTATTATTATTTTTGTGGGCATGGAGGTCACAGGAAATCTTGGAGAAGTTAGTTCTCTCATCTTACCAAGTGAGTTTCAGGGTATGAACTCAGGTGATTGGGCTTAGCTGAATGTGCCTTCTTCTGTGGAGTAGCCTCACAGTACCTAAGATGTAGATTAACATCCTTATCTGGCTAGATGTGGATTTAAGAACTACCATATGCCAGAGGTGGTGGCACTTCTAATCAGGACAGCCAGGCTTCCACAGAGAAACCCTGCTCAAAACAAACAAACAAACAAACAAACAAAACCCACGCAAACAAAAAGAATACCAGTGTCAGTACATGCGATAATGGAAGAAAGAGGCAAAATACACAGTACCAGGACTGCAGGTAGTGAAGTCCTGGCACCACAGACAAACTCATAGCAAGGATAACCCTGCTTCTATTGACTAGTCAAAGACCACTTGACATTGTGAAGAAGATATCTTAATTAAGGAAGCCATTTTGGGGTTGGTAAGAGGCTTGTCTCTGGAGGGGTTCCCAGGAGTCCATGGGGATGACCCAGCTAGAACCTTGGGCAATGGAGGAGAGTGTGCCTGAACTTGCCTTGTTCCATAGTCAGACTGATGACTCTCTTAAATATCACCAGAGAACCTTCTTCAGGCAACAGATAGAGATAGAGACAAAGACCCACATCAGAGCACTGGACTGAGCTCCCAAGGTCCAGTTGAAGAGCAGAAGGAGGGAGAATATGAGCAAGGAAGTCAGGACCACGAAGTGTTGGTCCACACACTGAGACAGTGTGCCTGAGCTAATGGGACCTCACCAAATCCAGCTTGACTTGGACTGAACAAGCATGGGATCAAACTGGACCTTCTGAATGTGGCTGGCAATTGGGGCAAACTGATAAGTCAATGATAATGGCACTGGGATTTGTCTCTACTACATGTACTGGCTTTTGGAAATCCTATTCTATTTGGATACATACCTTCCTATGCCTGGACGTGGGGGGGGGGCGCTTGGACTTCTCATAGGGCAGGGTACCTTGCCCTCTCTTAGGACTGAAGGGGAGAGGGTAGGGTTTGTAGGGGGGGAGGAAAGTGGGAGGAAGGGAGGACATGGAAATTTTGGTATCATTTATAATGTAATGGAAAGATAAAAGTTTGTCCGAAACTGGAAACATAAAGAAGGTAATGGTAGGTACAAAAAAGATGACTAGAAATTCATGAAGCAGAAACAATGACAATGTTGAATGTTGAGAAATACGGGGACTTAGAACAGGCTCCTTGGGTGACTGTGAAAATGGGTCTAGACCCTTTGGGAAATCATGCACTCTGTGTGATTTCCACAGGGAGCTCTAGGAAAGTGTCTTGGGACTAAGATATTTAAATATGATAACTATTTATCTTCAGCCTTTTCATGCCTGTAAAATATTGAAATAGTTTACTGTCAAAGAATAGTTACCAAAGAAATCTCATATTATAAAAATCATTCCAATAAACTTGTAAAGCAGTTAATATTTTGGTTTCATAATTTTATTTAGAGGAGGAAAATACATTATTATTTAGATTCAAGTGTTTATCATATAGATACCTTTCTTCCACATAATACCAATTATGTGTGCACTTGTAGCCATCTATGTGTCTATTTTACTTGAGCATATGTATATGTATTTGTGTATATGAATGCATATGTGTGCTTTATATGTTTATGTTTGTATGTATATTTATTTCTGTGTACATGTCTACTTGTGTGAGTATGTGTGGTGTCTACATGCCATCTGCCTAGTCATGAATGTGATATTTTTTTTTTATGCTAGATACTCTGACCACAAAGTTTCACATATGAAGATGTACAGCGTTTATATCACATTGGTTTGGGGGCACTTTTTTGTGTTAGCCAGTGTTAATTGCTAAAATATTCTTTAGTCAGGTCCTTGCTTCATCCCACATGTTTCTATCTACAAATACTGTAGGTACTAAAGTCTTAGATATTAAAAGCCTTAGTCATATTGGAGAGCACATTTAAATTTAATAAGCTTAAATTTAAAACCTATTTCTACTTTAGTACCAATTTCCACACACATATAGGGAGTAAGGACTCTCCAGAAATAAAATTATCCAATATTATGCTGAATAAATAAAATATGTATCTTGAAGTGAAGACACTGTGTAAATTGTGTAAACTTTGGTTTTCAGTATGCATGTGTGGCTTTCTGTTTGAAATAAAAGGTGGCTTCTTTTAAAGCCTATAGGAATTTTGCTATAAAAACATGACAGGACTGGATCAATGCACACCATTGCACAAGTATGTTTTCATTATAAGCATAAACCATACACATACAGTGTGTGTGCTGGGGAGGTCCCTGTAAAAGTAAACTCCTCAGTCTTAAGAACTTGTCATCAGTTATCTTGAACACTATTGCAAACATGACTAAAATGATTCTGCTAAGTGATTCATTTACCTTGTTTCATAAATAAGTTTAAAATCTTATATTAACCTTGTTTTTCTATTATATTTTAGTATTTAAAATAATATCTGAATTTAAATATATTTTGATTATATTATTGTCCTCTCTCAAATCCTTCCAGATCCCCTCCTATATACTACCTACACACCTTTAACTTCTTTCTCAAAACAAACAAAATACCTCAATATAACAACAAAAACACACAAATAAGAAAACAAAATAAAATAAGACCCCAAAGGAAAAACACAAGCAAACAAATAAGCCACACCAATCTACAATCAAATAAAGGTACACAAACAAACTGGAATCCATTGCATTTTGGCTCACTTCTCTTGAACATGAGGTCAGTCCTGGAATGATTGATATACCCAGTGTTTCTCTGCTGGAGAAAATGTATTTTCTCACTTCTAGCAGGTATAAATACCAGGCCTGTCTTAACCTTTACCATAGAGACTAAGTTTTCATTCATGTATTCATTTGTTTATTCATTTTTTTTGTAAATATCACAAAATAAAAATATAATAAGATAAAACCAAAACTATTACATTGAAGTTGGACAAGACAGACCAACAGAAGACAAAGACTCAAGGGAAAGTATAAGAATCACAGACCCACTCATTCCCTTGCTCATGACTACAATAAACACACTGTATTAGAAGCCATATTATATACAAAGAGGACCTGTGTAGGCTCTGTGCATACTGCTTCAGTTTCTGTGAGTTCATTTGAGCTTTGTTCATGTGGATTTAAAGGGCCTTGCTTTCTTGGTGTCCTTCTTATATTCTTTCTTTTTCCTCCTCAAAAAGGTTTCCTGAGCTCTGTGAATAGGGATTTGATGGAGAAATCCATTAGAGCTGAATGTTTAAAGGTCTCTCATCTTGTACATATTGTATGACCATGAGTCTATTTCTTTAAATCTGATGGAGGAGGAAGCTTCTCTGATGATGGTTCAGCATGTCATTGAACTATGAGTATAGCAGAATGTCACTAAAGGTGATTTTATAGCTACCTTTATTGGTTGGTTATTCCTACAAGATTTGTGCCCCCATTACCATAGTATATCTTGCAGGTTGGGCAGCATTGTAGATAAAGGGTTTGAAGCTGGGTTGATGTTTATGTTTTTCCTTTGGTTGTGTATACAGTACCTTCCTGTACCAGAGATACTCACACTTAAGGATAACAGCTCTATCTTAATAACCTACCAGTTGTAAAACCTATGAACCACTACAATGATGGTATATGCAATATATCCTCACTGGAGCAATAGTGGCACTTTTAACTTGGGATAGCCAACTTCTGTCTAATTGTACATATAGTCCAGTTAACTGGAGAGAATTGAGAATTCATGAAAAATACTATAAGCTTAGCCAATAACCTGTGACTAGAGAGGTCATGGGCCCTAGAGGACAGCTTACAACTACCACATTACCAAAGTAATAGAGTGTTGAGCAGACACTGCTTGTTCATTTTCGTCTACTCAGACTCCTGAAATAATCACACAGAAACTATATTATTTGCAATATTGTTTGGCCAGTAGGTTCAGTGTATTTCTGGCTAACTCTTTAATCTTAATTTAACCCATTTCTATTAATCTGCACATTGCCATGTGGCTGTGGCTTACCAGGTAAAGTTTCATTCAATATCTGGCATCTGTTTCCAGTGGGGCTACATGACTTCTCCCTGACACCACCTTCTTTTTATCAGCATTCAGTTTAGTTTTCCCACCTAGCTCTATTCTGTTAAGCCACTGGCCAAAACATATTTATTCATTAATCAACAAAAGCAACACATAGACAGAAGAACTTCCCACACCATATGTGCTGGTATCTTGTCCTATGTTTGTTGGGTGGGTGTTTCCTTCCTTGGTTTCTATTGCCCGTTTTTTTTTTTCATAGGAGGGTGTGGTTGCTGAGATGTGCCTGGTGGGGAATGCTTCTGAGTCTCACATTTTTCCCACTGAGGGTTAATTTTGGTATGTGCTTCTAGGTATTAGCAGCTCTGAAACTTTGGAATGCAGATGGGCTAGAAGGGGTCAGCTGAGGGAGTCCACAATAGTAACAAAAGTAGGACGTGCTACTCGCATCTTTATAAACCTCTGGGGATGTACAAAGAGGAACACAGAGGCGACAACTGGTAGTCTTCAAAGTCTGGGTGAGACTGTGTATCAGAATTGAAGAGAAGGAGAAAGAATGAAGATAACCTACCTGATTCCATGACCTTTGTGGCATGTAAATTTCCAGGGAGTGTTTATAGATAAGACAAAGGACTCTATATGAGGATGCTATATGAGAAACACAAGTATATGAAATAAAACTTTTAAAGAATATGTACCCTAAAAGTGTTAAATTTGTCATATTTTTAGAGTGTGGAGGCATATTTCACATAGAGTAGACATAGTGTACTTATTATATTGTTATTAATTTTTGCCTATGCTTTATTCTTTGATGTAGGTGGGCCTTCTTTCTATGTGTTGCTTTTATTAGTTAATTAATAAAGAAACTGCTTGGCCTGATAGGTCAGAACATAGGTGGGTGGTGTAGACAGAACAGAATGCTGGGAAGAAAGGAAGTGAGTCAGATGCCATAGCTCTTCTCTCTGAGATGGACACAGGTTATAATCTTCCCGGTAAGACACCACCTTGTGGTGCTACACACATTAATAGAAATGGGTTAATCAAGATGTGAGAGTTAGCCAACAAGAGGATAGAGCTAATGGGACAAGCAGTATTTAAATGAATACAGTTTTCCTGTAATTATTCTGGGGCTAAGCTAGTCATGTGAGAGCCTGGTGGGACGAAAAGCAGGCCTGCTCGCCCCATCACTACAATTCTTTTATACAATTGATTCCTGTTGTGTCTTATCCACATACTATTCAAGCATTGCTGCTTAGGTTTATACATCCTTGTCATATATTTATTCATCAAAACTATTTTCTGTAAAGAAATGGGAAGTCTTCCCTTCCAAGTTCCAATGTTATTGAAATATACTAAAGACTACAGTACTTGACAATGTTCTTTCCTAAAATTAGACAAAATGTTGTCTGTCAGATTTTTGCTTTTGGAGAAAAAATACATATATGCTGTCCCCAGGCCAGATGCTCACAACAGACCGAATTACAGATACATCAAAGTCTAACTTGTTAAAACAATCAGTTTTATTGGGGTTACTTCCAGGACTACTAGTGATAGGTTGTTTACATGATCAGGAATGACTCAAAGACAGCTGCATTACCAAAGCCTATCCCAGAATGGTTGACAGATTGTGATAGCTTGGCACCTGGAACACAATGCACAGCTTGTAGCAACTCAACTGTTTAGAGTATTCTATCCAGATGGTTCAGATGGTCTGAACATCTCCAGTCAGTTCAGTTTCTTCTAGGAAGTTTAGTTGTTCTCTGCTTTTGACAGACTGCTGGTCCTGTTTGGAAGACTTGAGGATGAAGTTTCTGTGTTCACAGATTATTGGAGTAAAATAAGAGGCTCTTTTTTTCTGCAGTTCCTTTACACTGAGAAGAGCTGTGAGTAATTTTCATTGTAGTGTGTCCATCAAAGCAAGGAGTTTGAAAGCCAAGCTAAATAGACACAACTGCCAAGCCAGATAACTTATTATTTCTCATCAACTTGAATAAATTTTAGATAAACTTCTTCATTACTCTTTAGATAGCACATCTCCTAAGAGCATTTATGTGAAAAAAAGTAAGTATAAAATGTCTTGCCAGATTTAAAATCCAGGAATGTCTTTATTAAGGACTAGAACACCATGTCTTTAAAAAGTAACTAAAGCAGTCCTCACACTCAATTGGAAGAAATAAACCCAACTTGTCCAAACTGGAAAGCAATTTCTTACTAGAAACAAAGAAATACACTCAGTTTCACACCAGTAAAGTCATTTAGATAGCACAGGATCCTTGACCTTTTGTACTGAAAAATGTATACTTGGAATTTGGGTTCAGTATGCAGGCATTAAATGAACTTAGTATCTATGAATTTTCAAAGATGGTGCATAGTAGGTATTTCTGTGAACAGAAAACATTACTAAAGAAATATTTTGAGAAAAGAAATATCAAAAGATGCACTGAAGAAGAAATGGAAGTGGCTATTTATAGTTGAAGAACATGTTATGGTGAAAATCCTTCTAAAAGAAGGACCTGCTTCTTGGAAAAATTGTAGGATATAGAATAAGTCCTGGAACCAAACAATTTGTTTTTGCACAGTTGCATCATATATTTTCTTTTACACATTGCAAATCAACATCAGTCAGGTTTATAAAAATCATACTAGACCATCATATAAATGGTCTTATAGAGCAACTGTTTTTTTTTTTTTTTCAAATGCTGGTACTTGTTTACTCAAGCATATTGAATTTAGCTCCTTATAATAATTTCAAGTTTAAGGATGCCAAAAAAAATCAGAATGGGCTATTACAGGTTACACCTCTATTTGTTATCTCCTCTTGAGCAGTAGAATGCCACATACATATTGACATAAAATGGCCTATATCATAGCTTCCACAGTTTGGAGTAAATTAGTGCTGGCTTGATGGCATATACCTGTAAAAAAATTCCTGCACATAGCATTATAAAATAGTAAGATTATGACTTGGAGGCCATTATGTATATAGTCTCTTTAAATAACAAAGCAAACTAAACAAAAACAAGACAAAAAACAATATACAGTTTGGGTGGTTCTGTCTTCATGATTTCTCACTATAGATTGAATCATGATTTATTCAGAATGATGACCTGTGAATGATGAATCAAGGAAACATCTCCACTGAGGTAAGGGTTGTTGATAACATTGCAATTCCTTGTGGATCGCTTAAGGGATATTTGTTTCTGTTACAACAGGGTCTCATTGTAAGTGGCTGGAGGTGAGCCTGTGTTTTCTTCTTTTGTGGAACTCTTTAAAGGTTGACTTAATCCATCAATAAGAGCAGTGATCAGATTAACAGCAAGGTGAACACTATTACACTGTATTAAGAACAGATAGAAAATCTCCTCCCTGGAGGACAAGTTGAGAAAGTTGAAGTCAGGAGACAAGGACATTTGGGAGATGAACTGGGCTAGATGACATAGAACTCACAGGAGGGGCTATGCCACTACAGAATTTCTTTTCAAAGTTAAATATATTCTCTATTCTCATAATATCTATTAAATTAACATGGAACTAAAAAAAAGCTCTAAGATACCAATGGTAAAAGATGTTTTGTTGAGAGATCTCTGTTCAGCTCAGTGTCCCATTTTATAATTGGGTTGATTAGCCTTTTACGGTCTAGTTTCTTGAGTTCTTTATATATTTTGGAGATCAGACCTTTGTCAGTTGCGGGGTTGGTGAAGATTTTTCTCCCAGTCAGTGGGTTGCCTGTCTGTTTTAGCAACCCCGTCCTTTGCTTTACAGAAGCTTCTCAGTCTCAGGAGGTCCCATTTATTCAATGAGGCCCTTACTGTCTGTGCTG